>NW_013668538.1:6321-28663 GCF_000517525.1 Limulus polyphemus | reverse complement strand
ATCTGAATCACTTGAAAAAAACACGGGGGTGCTTAATTTTTTTCCAGGTGTATAGTTTCATGAGAAGAATACCCGTTCGAAAAGAACGCAGATAATCTTTGATAATACACTTTTACCTACTCGGTAGTTCTCTAGAGACTATACTTTTGAATATATGAAGTATGAGGGAAAACCTATGGATAATGAGCTATTACGATAAACTTTCCTCTAAAATTAAACCAGTTTTATGCTGAAGAGAAAGAAAAATAAGTCTAATGGTCGAGATGGACCCATATTAATCCACTACTTATCCCCATGTTTTGTATTCCGTACGTTTTGCTTGTATTATGTGTGTGTGTGTGTGTGTGTATATATATATATATAATTTAATATCCTACCAAAAAAAAAAACAATGATCTGTCTTCTGTTTATACTCGTTCAAATTCCTTGTAGATTTGATACTACTAACATTTTGATATAGTGTGTCTATCTTCAATAGATGTGGCAGTCTTTTAGTAAACATTACAAGTCTTTCACATACAAAAAAATCATATTTTTTTAATGAAGTATTTTTAATAAACTAAGAAAAAAATTGTCCGTGAATATATCGAGTATTTGTTTTGAATAGTCCGTGTACAAAGTGATTTTCATGTTAAGAAATAAATGTTTCCAAGAAATCGTTTTTTCACCAAAACTGCGAACATGATGTTTTTCAAACACGTGCTTTAAATTTTCCTTTTCATATTAGTGATCCAGAAAGACCCATTTCATGTACGCTTCTCAAAATGTAACTAGTTTCATGAAAACTCCCAATACTTATCCCATGATTCGTTGTGAGAATTCATTATATCATCGAAACGTTTTTACCTTCTGTATAGGTATTCTCATCAACGGACAATGCAACCTCACTTTTACGTTTTGATTTATAAAGTGTTTAAATAATTCCATTATTTCTAGGTTTCTGTTTCCACGTTCTTTTATTTAATTCAGAAGCTCTTTCCCCCATGCAGGTGGCTTAATGGTAAGTGTGAGGGCTTATAACGCTAAAAATCGGTTTTCGATACTCGTAATGGGAACAGCACAGGTAGCCTATTGTGTATCTTTGTGCTTAGTGACAAACATACATGCTGGTATGTTTATTTGTGGGCTGACTAACGGTGTTATATCAAGCTGGAGCATTCTAGAACTATTAGCAGTGAACAACATCTTGCGCAGTTTAGTTAATTAATATTTCCATCTAATTATGATATGATATATTTATATATAAAGAAAAACTAATTCGCTCGTTATACTGAATCTTCAAACTGGCATTAATACTTTGCCGTAATCAAGATCTTTCCGTTTAAGAACAGTTTCTCGTTGAGTATTTGTGGGCGTCTTTAATCACGAGAAGGAAGATTGACGATGTTAATATGCTTCAAGTCGAGGGAAATTACACACAACAGTAATCTACTCCAGGTATCGTGAAGAACGATAATGCAAATAGAGCTCTGATATATAACTTGGTTAAGTGTTGGTCTAGAAGAATCATACTTTATGTATAATGTTAAAATTTCATTTAAAAGTTGATTTATAAGTTAAGTGACATTTTAAACATTATGGTTAAGTGTGCAGGTTATCTTAGATTTTTTTCTTTAGATATTTATTTGTTTCCGAATTCGAATAATAGTAGAAGTATTTAAGATATTATGTAAGGTTGAAGGCTTGTACTGCTAAAAATTGGGTTTCGATACTCGCCATAGGCACAGCAGATACAGCCCATCGTGTAGACTTGCGCTTAACAACAAACAAACAAATCTGCCAACTCTTTCTAAAAATAATAATATTTAATAGTTTCATTTCGAGTTTACTTAAAGATTATAAGTACTACTTTAATACAACTTACAGATTTTACAGTAAATAAGTTATGCACAGGTAACCACTATCAATTCCAGAATTTAAATACATTATTAGATGAATGTTGATTTAAATACTTAAACCTTCTTTACCGTTAAAACCTGTGTACTTAACGATTTCACCAGTGATCAAAACGTGGTATCTGTTTTTAAAATATTTTTCCTTACTGTAAAAGCTGCAACTTGTAATAAATTCATAATATTTGGTTAAAACATTGTTGTTTTTCGGTTATATTGTGGAGAAGAGGAGGATAATAATTCTTAATTTGCTATTTATTTGGTTATATAATAGACAGAATACACACTTAAAAGGTTTAAATAGGCTTCATCCAAACTTGTTTTGAACTTTTTCAAAGACGGTGTATTAAGCTCGTAACGCAGGTCTTCAACAGAAGAACTACTAATGAAACATATGCTATAATAGATGAAAATATCAAGACTTTTGCTGTAACAGATACAGCAATGTCGAGACTTTTGCTATAACAGATATAGCAATGTCAAGACTTTTGCTATAACAGATGAAAATATCAAGACTTTTGCTATAACACATACAGCAATGTCGAGACTTTTGCTATAACAGATATAGCAATGTCAAGACTTTTGCTATAACAGGTATAGAAATGTCAAAACTTGCGCTATAGCAGATAAAAATGTCAACACTTGAGTTAGATTATAATATTTTACTCAAACCTTTTTTTTAAACAACGTTATATTGTTGATATTGGGAATATTCTATAAACTGATATTAAATATGATGAACTGTAGAGATTTTAGCTTTAAAAGGTGAATTCCACATTAATTTTGTAGTCCCTCTATAAGATCACGCATACAGTTAAACCCTGTTAAAAATTTAATTTCAATATTAATGCCCAAGATAAATAAATACCATTCGTGCTTAACGAATTCAAGATCTCACGATGTTTGCCGTCTCATTATTAATATGATGTATATGTCGAGCAGAAAATTTTTCATTGAGTACTCACGGCTATTTCAAAAAATTATGAATAAAAAGTCGATATTTGAAATTATTGTTGTTGTTGTTGTTATTTTCACGGACTCAAAGAGCTATTTTGCGCGTAGCTGTCCCTAATTTTGAACTAATAGACTAGAAAGAAGGTGGCTGATCAATAGCACTCACTCCGAAATTCTTAAGCTACTCTTATATGACCAAATAGTGGAATATGATAATAATAGTGCAACGGGCCGCGAATCATGAACACTTGGATTCACAGAGCAGGCACGTCATCCACTAAGTTCATCTAACCCCATTTCAGTGGACGAAAACTATAGCAACATATTACCAAACCCCACCACCACACACGTGTACATAAATTTGAAGTATGTATTATTACGAGTAGTGTTCAAGGTATTTTCGGAAAAGAGAAAAAGCTTGATTTCGAACAGTAAATCATTTCACATGCTTGCTAAATTTAGCTTCTGATTTCTGATACTTTATGATCTGTTTCTAGGCCTAACAATATTTTGATTCTTCTCAGATATACAAAACACCTGATGCCTCACGACCATGTTATAACATTTTCACCACTAAGTGTCAAGGTAATGATTCCGGGGTCCTTTCTTCTAATCTCAGCCCAAGTATCATCCCCCCTCTATGGCTGGGGTCAGTACGGATATGTTCCAGGTAAGGTGGGTGTGAAGTTCGGAAATGTATACAAATTTATTCTGTTTAATTATACTTTCCCTTTCAATGAATTATCAAAATATGTTTTATTTTGGAGTTATTTAAGTAAAACTTCTAACTGTATCATTTGATTTACTAAACGTAGCATTCTATATGGGTGGTTAATTGCCGCTAAAGAGACACTGGTAAAATGATGTTATAATGTGATTTCTATTCGAGTATAAAATATTCGTAAGGTGAAATGTGTCTTACAATACATATAGCATTTGTTAGTTTTAATGAACTAACCACACAAGTTATATAAAAAAGAACACAAACGCATATACAATATAACAGAAAATAGAAACAATTTTTGTTAGAACTGATATTAAAGTCTATAATCTGCAACCAGAAAACCAACCTGTATGGAAGCCTTTGTCTCATACTAATCTAAAAACTACCCATTATTAAAAAGGAAAACATAGGGGTATATGTCTCTTCAGTTGTTCACCAAAACTCTGAAAATTTCCATAGGATGTTGCACTGTAGTGTGCAGGTTTCTTTTCCTTTTTCTAGTTTAGACAGTATAGAATGTTACACTGTAGTATGCAGGTTTATTTTCCTTTCCTTTTCTAGCTTGGGCAATATAGGATGTTGCACTTTTCCTTTTCTAGTTTAGACAGTATGAGATGTTGCACTGTAGTATGAAGGTTTCTTTTCCTTTTTCTAGTTTAGACAATATAGGCTGTTGCACAGTAGTATAGGTTTCTTTTCCTTTTCTAGTTTATACAATATGAGATGTTGCACTGTAGTATGCAGGTTTCTTTTCCTTTTTCTAGTTTAGATAATGTAGGATGTTGCACTGTAGTACGTAAGTTTCTTTTCCTTTTCCAAGTTTAGACAATATAGGATGTTGCACTGTAATATGTAAGTTTATTTTTCTTTTTCTAGTTTAAACAATATAGGATGTTGCACTGTAGTATGTAACTTTATTTTCCTTTTTCTAGTTTAGATAATGTAGGATGTTGCACTGTAGTACGTAAGTTTCTTTTCCTTTTCCAAGTTTAGACAATATAGGATGTTGCACTGTAATATGTAAGTTTATTTTCCTTTCCTTTTTTTATCTTAGACAGTATAGGATGTTGCACTTTTCTTTTCTAGTTTAGACAGTATGAGATGTTGCACTGTAGTATGCAGGTTTCTTTTCCTTTTCTAGTTTATACAATATGAGATGTTGCACTGTAGTGTGCAGGTTTCTTTTCCTTTTTCTAGTTTAGACAATGTAGGATGTTGCACTGTAGTGCGTAGGTTTCTTTTCCTTTTCTAGTTTACACAATATGTGATGTTGCACTGTAGTATGTAAGTTTATTTTCCTTTTTCTAATTTAAACAATATAGGATGTTGCACTGTAGTATGCAGGGTTTTTCCTTTTGTATCTGAGACAGCATAGAATGTAGTACTTTATCATGCAGGTTATTTTTTTCCTTTTCTAGTTTAGACAGCATAGGAAGTAGCACTGTAGTATGAAGGTCTAATTTTCTTTTTTCAGTTTAAACAACACAGGATGTAATACTATAGTATACAGGTTTATTTTCGTTTTCTAGTTTAAACAGGTAAGCATTTCCAGTTCACCAAGAATTTTCAAAATGTTTCACATATGAGCGAGTTTCAGTGTGCATATAAATTTAATAGTAGAGAGTTGGTTGTGAAAGTAGCTAAGTTGGTGTGGCTCTTGTTACACACTGTCATGGTTCATTCTTCTTTGGTGGGACGATATTCTCGTGGGAAATACCAAAGTAGTTTACCCATTTAAAATGTATAGTGTAGATGGTTCCAATGCTTTTAGCCATTGGCGAATATTGTTATGCCTCAAGGATATATCATCCTGGAAGAGATGGTACTGTTGTGTTTTGAATATAGATGTGCTTTTTCAGCCTATCACAGAACATCTTAAGAACAAGATAGAGAATTCGATACTATTGTTCTGTGACCAGAAGGTACCGTAAATCATAAAATGCATTTATCTTCTTTGCTTGCTTTGATTTTAATAAAGATTACGCGCACTTTGTATACATTGTGTATAGTCTTTTTCAATCAGCCAAATTAAGAGATTCAGATTTATTCTGTGTTACATTTTTTTTTGTCAAATATAGTTAGTCTTATCTGAACGGCAATTCAATGTAACTGAGAGTATCACAGCATATTATTACATCAAACAACATGCAACAATTTTCTCAACTTGTTGTTAGCAATGCTAATGTAAAGTTATCAATCCGCTGTTTGAATATCATTCGTGGATGTCAAAAAAATTCACATCCTGTAGAAAAATTGTGAACACAGAAAGATTTTCCCCCAAAATATCATCGATAAGACCTAGAAACAGGAATTATGCAAATTAATGAACTTTTCTGCAAGTGGATCAGTGGCAAGTTGATGGACTTACAGCGCTAAAGTTAGGGATCGAATCCCCGCGGTGGACAGAGCGTGAAGAGTCCATTGTGTAGCTGTGCTCTAAAAACGAAGAAAAACTTTGTGAGCCATAACAGAGGTGCCAGAAACAAGAATTTCAGCAACTAATACCCAGTGATATAACATGTAAAAAGAGGAGCCAGAAACAAGAACTTCAGCAACTAATACCCAGTGATATAACATGTAAAGAGAGGAGCCAGAAACAATAATTTCAGCAATTAATACCCAGTGATATAACATGTAAAGAGAGGAGCCAGGAACAAGAACTTCAGCAATTAATACCCAGTGATATAACATGTATAGAGAGGAACCAGAAACAAGAACTTCAGCAATTAATACCCAGTGATATAACATGTATAGAGAGGAGCCAGAAACAAGAACTTCAGCAATTAATACCCAGTGATATAACATGTAAAGAGAGGAGCCAGAAACAAGAACTTCAGCAATTAATATTCAGTGATATAACATGTATAGAGAGGAACCAGAAACAAGAATGTCAGCAATTAATACCCAGTGATATAACATGTAAAGAGAGGAGCCAAAAACAAGAACTTCAGCAATTAATATTCAGTGATATAACATGTAAAGAGAGGAGCCAGAAACAAGAACTTCAGCAATTAATATTCAGTGATATAACATGTATAGAGAGGAACCAGAAACAAGAATGTCAGCAATTAATACCCAGTGATATAACATGTATAGAGAGGAGCCAGAAACAAGAATTTCAGCAATTAATACCCAGTGATATAACATGTAAAGAGAGGAGCCCGAAACAAGAACTTCAGTAATTAATACCCAGTGATATAACATATAAAGAGACTAGCCAGAAACAAGAACTTCAGCAATTAATATTCAGTGATCTATCATGTAAACAGAGAAGCCAGAAACAAGAACTTCGGCAATTAATAAATGTATAAGTTTAATCATTGTATGATATCGCTCCTTTTAAGGCGATTTAAACTTATAGTCAGGTTTGTTTGTAATTAAGCACAAAGCTACACAATGGGCTATCTGTGCTCTGCCTACCACGGGTATCGAAACCCGGATTCTAGCGTTGTAAGTTCGCAAACATACCGCTGTGCCACTGGGGGGCCTATAGTCATGTATTGTGTGTCTAATTAAATGTATATAATTGTGATCATATTACGTTAAATATTGTTTTTCACATTTTATCATATCACTGAAAATCTTTAATCACTTGGTTGAGTAACATATAGTTCTTTTAGGACAGGAAATCTAATTAACTGATGAATTAGCGTTAAGCGTCCTATTTTATGATGAATTAATTATAATTTATTTAATGAATTAATGTTAAGCGTCCTTTTAAGGACGAATTAATTATAAATGAATTAGTGTTAAGCGTCCTTTCTACGACGAATTAATTAATTGTCATGCCAGCTTAGCAACGTGCCCTAGCGACTTGGAACTATTACCTCGTCATCTTTGATGACATCACACACACCTATTTACCCCATTCCCTCGCTATAGCGGCATCCTTAGGGCGCAGTAGTGAGAAACTTACTTCTTTCGTATGTTAAGCCCGAGCTTCCCGCTATATAATCTATGGCAATTAGCCTTAATAGTCACTGTCATAACTTTACTGATTTTCGATGCTCCACAGCTAACACATTGCGGCGGCCCGGTATGGCCAGGTGGTTAAGGCACTCGACTCGCAATCTGAGGGTCGCGAGTTCGAATCCCTATCACACCAAACATGCTCGCCCTTTCAGCCGTGGGGGCGTTATTAAGTAGCGGTCAATCCCACTATTCGTTGGTAAAAGAGTAGCCCAAGATTGGGGGGGGGGATGACTAGCTTCCTTCCCTCTAGTCTTACACTGCTAAATTAGGGACGGCTAGCGCAGATAGCCCTCGTGTAGCTTTGCGCGAAATTCAAAAACAAACAACAAACACATTGCGCGAAAGAAAATAATTACAGGTTTCAAATGATATATATATGCGATTTAGTCACAAAATTTAACAATTAGGCCTTATTCGTGTTAATGGACCCGACGCTTTGCTAGTACTTTAGCAGAAAGAGTAAGAAAGAGTAGATACCATTATGGAAGGAAAAGGGAAAATAATTGAAATAGTTACAAACGGAGATAGTTGAATTTTACACTCCTCGATACTGTAATTTTAAAAATTCATTTTTATAACTAATTTATAATGTTGCTTTATCAAGAAGTTGATCAAGAAAAAATCTCAAGATCTTAATCAATGTTGTGTACAGAGATATATTTCGTTTATAGTCGTTCCACGTTTTTACATTTCTTTACTTTAAATCTACATACAACAATTCCATATTCTGCTTAGCAGGTTTTGTTTCATTTATGTCCAACAACAGTATTATTTAAATGATTTAAATATTTAAAATATATACCCTTCTCATGTATATATATATAGTATTCCACGTAATAATGCTGCATATGTTATAAAATCTTTGGGCTTTGATTTATATGGCACAGTACCTGCTTCGTATGCGAGAGATCGGGGATACAATATCGTCCATATACATTTATTTAAATTTTTGTTTTCAGCCGTCATATAAGCAGATCACGAGTTTATCCTCTTGTATATAATTATTAGATAACGTCTCTCCTCTTACACTGAAGCATTTCATTCACAGCTTTGACAGTAATCGCAAAATATTTTTATGGTGTGAAGTAGCATTCTCTAGGTTCTAACCTGCTACATTAATTACATTTTAAGGCGTATTAAAACATCTACTTATGATTTGTATATAGTGATATTTTGTTTATTTCAGAGTATGGAGTTTGTGATCTCCTTCTGTCTTCGGCTCATTGCTGTTCCTACATGGCCTACACGTGGATCGTGTTGATATTTCCACCTGTCTTCGTCTTGGTATTCTGTTTAGGAAAGTTGATTCGTCGATCAAAAGCGTATTGTTTTCACGACGACGATATTTACATGCGTGGTCTACTGCGTGAAAAATCCAGGATCTTAGAAGAAGACAAAGAAATCAAAACAATAGTTCTGTCAGGCTTACTTTCTGTTATCCTCGTCCTTCCATCGTGGATACTTGCAATTCTCGAGAGTTGCGAAATCGTCAGTAAGATTTATTCCGGGCTTATACTTGCAGGCTACCTACTAGAGGTTTTAAGCGGGCTTGTTTTGCCCGTCGTTTGTGTGCTGTATCATTCAAAGGTTCGAGAAACGTTTATGCTTCTGTTGAAGAATGATAGATGTTGCCCTGCTCTAAGATCAAGCAGCAGTACAGAACAAACAGTGGCAACTATCCTGTGAGAAAAAAAGCACCTTTTACTGTTTCCAAATGTAAATACTACACAACCAAATACCATTTGTAAAATCTGTGTACATTAAGGGATACTAAATGCATATAATATTTCGTGTTTATATATCTCGGTGGTTTATGAAAATACTTGTTGTTTTAATTTTGTTCAGAAAATCCAAAAGAATTAGCTTGCCTAACGTTTTTTATCGTTAAACCTCACAATTAGCCCTAAATTGGCTATTTCTTTTCTGTATCTATAAAAACTACAAAAAATAACGACACACGTGTATAAATATATGAAATATATATTCAAATGATTTGGATTATTTCTTAAAAGTTGAATGACGAAAATAATATTTTAACTCTGGTGATATGCCACATAATTCTGCGTTGTGTATCTTACATATTTTAGGTATTAGTTTCAAAATGTGCAATGCATAACTGTTATTCAAGCTGTTAAAGGTGCAATCCCAGTACTGTGACGTCAGTAACTCTGTTAGATAGCCACAAAGATGTTTTTTGTGACGGAATTCTTGGAATAGATGAAGATATTTCAAATAAATATACATTTCAATTATATGTATCTTTTGGTGAAAAGAAAAACTGTAAATTATTAAATATTAGTGAAAGATAGACGAACTTAAGAATCATCAAGCTTTATTCTCATTATGAATTGAGAATTATGGAGAGCTACCGAACATCTGAACAAACAAATATTAAGGAAACTCTGAGGTGCCACTTTTATTAGTCAACTGATGAAAAATACATCCACCAAGGAGTCTCGCCCCCTCTTTACCCAAGTAAGAAATCGAACCAGACCAAGTGTTGTAAAATATCAAATAATTTATGTTCATTGGGTGTTTACTTTCACTGGATTTTGATATTTGTTTTTGAAGGAACCACTTCATGGTAAAAAAAAAAATCAAAACATTTCTTCAATTATCCTATAAATCCATATTTATTTATCTATACAGGATCACCATTCATATCGACTATGGCCTGCATCCTGGAAATTACGTGAATGAAGATATGGATATTCATCATGACTAGATGCTGTCGAAAGGTTTACTTTAATATCTAAAGTATATCTTGGAACGCCTATGGCAAGTCATCTGGGCCATCAGATATTGGTTCAACGCGTTGCCGAACACCCGACTACGGTTTTGATCAACGCGTTATGGCCATGTAGATGGTAGACAACAGGGTCATATCGTATTGACGTGAAACGTCAAATATATTTAAAAATCAGAAGAACAGCAAGAATTAAAACAGTCTTGTTGGCTATTCCGATAACGCGTTGAGTCAATACATTATAGATCTGTTGGACACCTATCTACAGTGCCCTAACGCGTTGATCCAACTATGTTATCTCTGTCTTGTTCGGCAACATGTTCAATCAATACGTTATGGTCCTAATGCTTGCGTGCAATGTTGAGGAATTTAAGAGATTATTTCCGACAGCATGTAGCCATGTTGATAAGGTAGCTTCGTTCAACTGTTTACACACCATTCCAAGAATGCAATCCATTACTTAGTTGTTTTTTTTTGTTTGTTTTTTTTGTCGGCTGTACATAGTGAATGTTTTGGTTATTTTGTTCATAACCTTTCACCAGGTTTATCTAGCATCATTAAGTGAGATACAAGGACTGAGACTAACGGAAATTAATTAAAAAATAACAACCAGGTGAAACTTTATGAACAAAATAAATAAAAGTTTTACTGTGTACAACCAATAAAAAACTTTTGTGAATTTAAAATATATATATATATAGAATTTCTAATATTTAATCGATATAAGCCATCGTTGACATGAATGATGGACATATTGTACAGATGGCGCCATTTAGTTACGATTTCTGTTTGGTATTTTCACCAAAATTTATTAACCTATAACCAATAATGTCCACTTTATTGATGATACGATTTGTATGTCAAGTTGATGTTGGCATTCGCATGTTTGTAACTATTTGAGAAACCATATAAATAGTAAGAATTAAAATAATGTGCAAAATTATAAATTATTTGTTACTTTCCAAAAACATTCTGGTTACCAAGACTACTTTTTCTTTTTTTAATCAATATATCTTCATCTCTGTTAAACTTGGCATGGCCTGGTTTTTAGGGCACTCCGCTCGTAATCTGTGGCCCGCAGGTTCGAATCCCACCAACTAATATGCCCCTCCTTTGACCCATGAAGACGTTATAATGTGACGGTGAATCCAACTATTCGATTAGAGCAGCCCAAAAGCTGGCTATGGATGGTGTTGTCTAGCTGCCGTCTCCCTAGTCTATATCAGGAAAGACTAGAGCAGATAGCCCTCGTGTAGCTTTGTGTGAAATCTAACAAACAAACAAATTATCATTGCAATGGTTAACGCGTTTGGTTGGAACAGAAACCAGTTTGGAAATCTTATGAAAAACAGCTAACTTAAAGCATTTTTAAAATAACGGTATATACCCAATTTTACATAATAGAAATATTCTGTCGGTATCTAGAGTAGAAAACATATTTAATATGTTTCACTGTATTGCTCCTTGTTTTTTAATATAAACGGCAAGTTTATAGCAGCGCATTTCAATTTTATTTTTAATATCTTTTAAGTGAATTACAGTTTTTTTAACTTTAAAAGTATAAAATAAACAGTTGAACACATTAGGTCCGATTTTTATGGGAAGTCTTTAGTTTCTTTATTTGTTTTTATCGAATGAACTTTGTAAGATTTTTGTTATGAGTTATATTCTAAGAGTATCGATCCAAATCGATTTTATGATCACAAACTATTTATTTAGTATCATCTGGGACTATAAAACCTCCTTTTTTACAAGGGTGTTTGTTTTTTAGAGCAAAGCCACAATGGGCTATCTCTTTTGTCCACCTCGGAAAATCAAACCCCGGATTTTAGCGTTGTTAGGCCGTAGACTTACCGTTGTCCCATCAGCTGACACTTTGAAAGTGTGCAGTTTTTACTTTTGTATAGCGGATCCGCTACACTATGAAAAGATTTATAGCCAAATAAGAGATTGCCACATCATATTTATTAGTCAACACTTTAATTCTTTTAGTATAGGTGTCATTCTTTGATTCATAGCTAGAAGAAGCTGTTCAGTGGTTCAAGGCTCTCTTTTCGAGTTTCAATTTTAATCAGAAACATGTTCATTACCAAGATATATCTTCAGTGTAAAGTGTTTCTAATATTTTTGGTGAAATTTATATTCGCGACACAAGTAATTACGAAGTTTTCTTTCAGTTTATTTTACATTAGTGGTACTACGTTGTATTGTTGCACACCAACGATGATATATGAGCTTTCTGTGACGTCAATGGACTTGCTTCACTATTCCTCAGTTAAGAAAAAGAAGATTAAAATGACTATCAGCCTTTAGATACTCGGCTGAAATTAGCAATTTTTAGATGTGATATCAATATGTGTACATAACCTTACACACACGCACATATACACCGAAAAAGTTCAGATAAACTTAAGTTTTCTGTATTATCGGATTTTTTAATATTTATTATGCGGGCAATTACATCTGGAATACAGTTATAACACGGAATTGTGCGAGATTCATTAATCTACTAAACAAGACAAATTATTTCTTGGATACACTTATAATACGAAGTTTTGTTTGGGAAATTCGTATATCTAATAAACTAAATAAATTATCTCTTGGATACATTTATAACAGAGGTTTGTGGGAGATTCATATATACACTAAACAACACAAATTACCCCTTGGATACAGTTATAACACGGGGTTTTGGAAGATTCATATATCTACTAAACAACATAAATTACGTTTTTCTACAGGCAAGGCCTGGTGGTTAGGGCACTCGACTTACAATCTGCTGATGGTGTAGTCGAAACCAATTCGATGTGTGGGTGTTATATTGTGTGGATCAATATCACTATTCGTTGGAAGAAGAAGAGTTGCCTGAAAGTTGGTGGCTACTTTCACTTTAGTCTATCACTCAAAATTTAGAAACGGCTAACGTAAATATCCCTCGAGTGGCTCTGGAGGAAATTCAACAAACAAGCAAACAAATTTTTCTACAATATAACACCCATTTGGATTCTATTTCCCTTTTAGCACTTACTCTATTGACGAAACTTATCTTGATGAACATAAACAGAGATCATTTTTAAATGATATAATGTTCAATTGTTTTACTTCCAAATTCTTTAAAAAAGCATGTTACTGCTGTTTATGATTAATAATCTAGTTATTTTCAAATCATACTTGTTAAAGATCTCATCATTTACCTAATTTATGCGCAACACTTCGAATGGTTATTTGTTCACAAATGCATTAAAAACTGAATGCTGCTTTAAAACATAGAGACAAGGAAGAACTTATGAATATTTTCCTCAGCATAACATTAATCAAAATACCTTTAAGGCTTTCTTGAAAGTTTCCAAATATATTTTAGATAAATTTTGAATTCAATTCAACATAAAATTTCTTTTAAAATTTTTATAACATACATATAGTTAAATATTGCATTTTAATTTCTGTTAAAATACTAAGAATTTTGTGTTTGTATATTTTGAATTTTTGCTAATATATCATTGTGTGTATGGGTTTCATTTGGCTTAAGAAAAAAGCAATTTTCAATTACTTCATTGAATACTTAAAAAACGATTTTCTTTTAACAACAAAGCATTATGTAAACTGACACAAAATGAATTGTAGGAAATAGTTTTGTAAAAAAAAACATGTAAAGTTTCAAAAACAGAATATTTGTTGCTCATCTTACGTTAGTCTGACGTAGTCGAAATTAGTGGAGTGTCAAACAATGTGTCCTTTCCTTTGGTCTCATTAATACAATTCAATATCCCTATTCGAGCCCGGCATGGACAGGTGAATAAGGCGCTCGACTCGCAATCTGAGGGTCGCGGGTTCGAAACCCTGTCTCACCAAACATGCTCGCCCTTTCAGCCGTGGGGCCGTTATAATGTGTGGGTCAATCCCACTATTCGTTGGTAAAAGAGTAGCCCAAGAGTTAACGGTGGGTGGTGATAGCCCTCGTGTAGCTTTGCGCGAAATTCAAAAACAAACAAACAATATTCCTGTTCAGTGCATTTGGATATTCTGAACCAAAATACTTTACTATTTTCGTCATAATGATAATACAATGACTATAGCACATTATTCTTGAAATTAAAACTGTTAGGTATTTTATTCTGTTAATCAGTTACACTTGTTTCTTATGCTCCTTCCTAAACTTACTTGAGAATGACAAATGAAATGAAACAGTGAGATGTTTTTTTTAAATATTTAAATTAATCTATCTTAAAGATATCGGTGATGAAAGAAATACTCGGATATCAGATTGTTTAGCGCAAAACTTTAAAATTGTATGAATTGTTTCTATTTACTTAACTATCAATAGAGGGCACTAGCGACATAAATAACCAACTTGAAAAGTTCATAAACATTCTGAAATTTACTTTTGGGGATAAAATGTTATTAATCTTGTTTGTTGAATTTCACGAAAAGCTAATTGAAGGTTATCTGCGCTAGCCAATCCAAATTTTAAAGCGTAAGACTAGAGGAAAGGCAGCTAGCAAATATTACCCACCGCCAATTCTTGGGCTCCTCTTTACTGACGAATAATGAAATTGATCATCACGCCCCCGCGGCTTCAAGAACCAGCATGTTCGGGCGAATAAAAACAGTATATAAATTGTTAATATCTTCGAGAAAAATCAGAATAGGCAAAAATATAGTCTTGAATTGGAGAAACTAGTAAACTCTTTATCTCTTTGTTCATCTAAACTTTTACCTTTGTCATATTTACGTTGAAGTTCAAGTCGCCATAAGGAAAGGCAATAACTTTGTAGTTTGCTTTGTTGACTGAATTTCGCGCATAGTTACAGACTGTAATTTTATTGCCAGATTTCTAAAGATAAATATTATCTCAGAAAAGTTCTAAATTCGCTTTTGTTTTGTTGATTGTTTTCGTGGTCATCAGTTCAAAATCAGGGACAGCAAGAGAAAACGTTAATAGCGTTGCTATAACCCCCTCTGTGGCTCAGCCGTACGTCTGAAGGTTTATAACGCGAACTATAGGGTTTCAATACCTGAGATAAACAGAGGTCAGATAGCCCATTGTACAGACGTGCACTTAACAAGAAATAAACAATCGTGCTTTACCGCCCCCAGTGGCACAGCGGTATGTCTGTGGACTTACAACGCTAGAAATCGGGTTTCGATACACGTGGTGGGCAGAGCACAGATAGTCCATTGTGTAGCTTTGTGCTTTATTACAAACAAACAATTGAATAAACTAAATCTTAAGACAGCAAATTGAGGCAAAAAATGTTATTTCGATAAATAGTAACAGTCTTAATACCATTTTTAAAGACAGAATGAATGTGACATTTTTTTTATTAAAATGTTTTAAAGTTATTCTCAAAACAGAATGTTTGAACGCGAAAGAACAACTTTTTAAACTATGACCATAAAAGTTTGACTCAAAACCGTTGAAAGATGCAAAACAAAGACAATACTTTTAATCTAGTTATACATTATGTAAAAAAGCAGGGGATTTGAGTATATATAAATTATTTAAGAAGTACCAGTTTTGTTTTGCATATAGTTATTCCTTTTACTTATATATATATATATATATTAATATTTCGTCGGTGACTTTTCAAAATGTAACAATAACTGTATTTAGTGAGTGTTCTATATAATAAACCTGGTGGGCCAAATTCTAATGTTTTGAATAGTTACCAACTTAGCATTATGGCTGCAGTTGATCAGGCCATATATTTAATTCGAGAAGTAGGAAGACAGCTAAAACGATGTCAAGAACTTTTAGCAGTCATTGGTTTACTCTATGCTAGTAAAACTACCTTAATTTTTGCTTGGAAAGTATTTCAAGGTTTTCGTGTTTATTTCATTGCGCGTTTAAGCCAGCAAGATTTCAAGCGATATGGAAGTTGGGCAGGTAAATTTTTACCTAAATCATTAAATACTTAAGCTAAAGGAAGAACTTATGACATATAACATTAATCATTATGTTACCTGATATTTCTTGTAACTCTTAAATAAAATACCTTTAACTATACCAAATTACAATAGCTATATTATAAAATAAAGTTAAATGTTACTGTCAGTGTTAATAATTAATATTAATAGTGTTACTACCATTATGGTGGATTTAGTCCCGGTACACAAACGTACAGACTATGAATTATAATTATTAACTACAGTAAGTTAACTGAGAAAGAAAACTATATAAAGGCAGACCCAGAACATAAATTTCAGGTTAAAACTCAATAAGCAATATCATGATTACTTTTAGTGTCTTTCACATTTCTGAACTTGTTTGTTTTGGACTTTTGGAAAGTGTACTTGAAGTTTTGAATTAAGTTATTTATGCTTTTTATTTTTAACTAAGAGTTTTGACTTTGTTTTTTTGACTAGTTTTACAACATAAAATAAGTAGAAAGTACTTGTTTCAAATGATAAAATTGCCAAGGGCTTTGGCAGTTTAAGTGAAGGAATGAAAAGGTTTCACCTTCAAACTCAAATATCATATTTTAAATTTTTAAAGGGTTGAGAGCCCAGCTATACATTTGTTTTTTATCAGTTTATAAATTTGGGAAGTAGTTTGCTTGATTATGTTGTGCCATTAGTTTCAGTTCTGTTGGATTTTTGTGGATATTCATATTAGAGTAAAGAGGTTCATTTAACTGAAACTTTTTTTCTTTTGTGAGGAGTGACCCTGCTGGGCTAAATGACGTTCTGTCAACAGTTATTCTTTTGTATTTTGTTTCTTTTAGGTCAGATTAATTTTCCTTTAAAAATTTAAGTTTGAAGAATAACATGCCTAATAATATGGCATGTGCTGTTACTTGTAATTTAAACTTCATTTAAATTTCATAAGTGTATGTGTAGAGCTATGTTTGGTTTTAATTTCCTGTTTAGTTGTTTTAGTAAGTAGGTGTAGGGGAGATACCATTTGATGAAATGACCTATGTCACTTAATAGAAAGTGGAAATGTCCCATCCTTAATGCTTAGTTTTTAAGTTTGATTACTACATCTTCAGCTGTGCAACTGACATGAAACTTCCATGTATTGTGGATGTTCCATTAGTATTTAATTAAGTTGATAAAAAAAAATGCAACAGCTTTCTTAATCCCCCTTAGTATGGGTACTACACCTAATAGATAAGGACACCAAGACTGTCCTGCTGGCTCCAGATAGAGCTGGGCAGTTTAATTGATATAACTGATTACTCATGAGCAACAATTACATTGATTATTGTCATGTAAACTAATTGATTAAGTGAAACTATTATTAAATTAATTAATGAAAATTAGTGTTTCTGATTATTACTGTTTTCATTTATTCCCACAATTGATTTACCTCAATTCCATTTTTAGTGATTGTCATGAAAAGAATCAACTAATTGAAATAAAGTTTTCTGGTTATTACTAATCTTGATTGTTTCAACTACCCATGAAATTAAAATATTGCAATCAAACTTACTTGCCCTGTTTTTATTATGGAAAAAGCTATTACAGTTATCTGCCATTGTCACCAGTTTTGATCTACTGACTAGAACTAGAAGGAATGTGATTGTCTGGCAGTACCCACTGCCAACCTATTTATTTTTTTGCCTATAGGTACCATGGTTTGAGGAATATTACCAGTGAATTAATCATATATAATCAATTTATGGGGCTGTCACTTAATCAAGTAGCAAATACCACTAATTACTCAGCTTTAGCTCCAGAACTGTATAAGGAGTTAGCTGGATACTCACACATACATAAGTGCAAAGTAGAAGCCGAATTAATATAGAACAGTGAAGGAAATCTGTAGTTAAAATAACTTCTAGGTTATATTTCCTTAACAAGAATGGTACAGACTATATAATTTCAGATGACTAATCATGAGATTTATTAATTTATTTTATCTTAATAAATATTCCTTTTTTTTGTATGTACAAATTCTGAACATTTAGGAAAGCAATATAAAGTAAAATATTTCCCCTTGCAATAGATGGATATAGTGGAAAAATACAAAGTGAAAGTATAGTTTTGTGATGTCATGTTTTACTTCAGAACCTTTATATGTTCATTAAGCCTGTCAAATGGCAACCAATTTGATTATTTAATTTTACTGTATGTAGTCATAGGTTTAATTAGAGATTTCAGTTTTTAGTGTAACTATGTTTTTATACAACACTTAAATATGAGTCAAATTATTACTGTTGTTATAAAATATACAAACAGTAGTTTCAAAAAGATGAACATAAGATGTAATCTGGATATATGAAATTAAAACTCAACATTCATGTATTCAGTGAGGTACAGAATTAAAAATCAGTTTGTGACAGGATTCATTATACATGTATGTGTTTTGTTTTGTTTGTTTACATTACTGTATTATCATTGAAATATCTTATTCCAATAGAAAGTTAGACCTTTTCTTTTTTCCCTTCTAGAATCCATAATTATGATTAATTCTTGTTATTGTCAATCATAGTTTTGTTTTTGATTTTCAGTGTTCATTATATATAAGCTAGCATAATTTCAATTCAAATTAATACATATATATTCTAAAACAAAATCTTAATAGAACTTAACTGTTGTAATTTGTGACCTGTTAATTACACTGTCCAATAACCAGTTCTGTAGGTTTAATTATGCATTATAAAGAATAAATGGGAACCTTTGCATTATTTGTTCAATGTTTTGTTTATAGACTTTCGTTAACTGTCACTGCTGCAGTTAACATAAACTATGGACATCAAGGTACCATTTGGTCTTTCAAGGCTGTCCTTGCACACTCATCCTTAAGAAAAGTAAATTTAAATCCACCTTTACTTTTCAGGAGATCACAGATTTCTCTCTAAAATACCTGTAAAATGTTGGCCCTCACTAGTGCTGATAGCAAGTTAGTCATTACCTTTAGAAGAATCAAATTGTTTAAACTCGAACCTAATCTCTCCCTTTTTTTTTTCAAATCTTAAACTTTTGTTTTCTGGGCCTACTTTCTTCAGAATATAGCACAAAGAAATTAGAGGTCTTAATCCTTTCAATCCCCTGGATAATCTTGTAACCATTGATAAAATTACCATATTACTATGCTTTCCTGAAGAAAAATTAAATTTAGAGATTGAAACCTATTCCTGTAAGAAATCCTTTAATTTCTGGATCATCCTAGAAGTCCTCCTATGAACCCTTTCCAAATCATAAAATTATCAGCTAGCTGTTTCTCATAGTTTAAGTACATGCTTTTTCGCTTGTGCAAATAACATATCTTCCTTAAAAAATAGTAACTTGTCAGACTATAGAATTTTTCCCACTACAGAGGTTAAACTATAATATTCAGGACAACTCTTATCACATTAAAAAGTTTAGTAGCATAAGCAACTGGCATAAGCAACTCAAGCACCAGCCCGCACTTCATTGACCTGTTAAAAATTAGAAACTAGCATATCTGGTTTTTGACCTCCTTTAAAACTGAGGAAAACCTTTTTGATTTATATCAATAACATAGATGAAGGAATGGTTAGTAAATTACTTACATTTATTGATGATAGTAAGATCTTGGGTGTTGCTCACTATGGGGAGGAGAATGCTATTTGAAAAAGGGACTTTGGGGTGTTGGTCGAATAAATATGGTGGTTGCCCTTTAGATGGGGTTGCTTTCAGATGTAGTAGAAGCATAAATTCAAAGGAGTTTAAAGGAAGTCTTGATAAATATTGGAATGATAAGGACTGGATTTTTTAAAATATAGTTCAGTTTAATGAATGGGACAGTAGATGGATGAACTTTTTTGTTGTCTTTCAATTTTATGCTACATAATCAGTTGTATATAAGTATAGGTAGTATTATGTAAAATAGCTAAATAATCAAAATTATGACCAAATTAATGTCACAGAATTAAGCTAACTGAAATTAGCATTTTTAATTGTTTCAACCATTTAAGTCTGATGTAAGAATAATTGATTAGTTAAACATAATCAATTAATGAGCCTGATGATTAATAGATTAACAAAGTCCACCAACATTATGTGTGGATGTTAGAGCATAATAGCCACAAAAAGGTTTCACAGGTAGTTCTTGAAAGTTGCTTGTCATTTAAGAAAACTATTTCTTCCTTAGTTGTCCTTAACATCAGTAATATGACTGAACTGTATCACAGTTCTCCACGATAACATAATAGCATTAAAATGATCTAATTTCAAATGTATCATCTTGAAAGTTAAAAACTGATAAAGTTTTTATTTTGTACATTTACCTATAATGTATACCATTTGCATTGTATTTTAATTGTAAATTATGGGGTTATCCATCCTGTTTCCATACACTATATTGCCAGCCGAACGAACATCAACATGCATATTCCTTTAAGTATGACACTCGTGTTCCACTAGCATTATGTTTGAATCCACGTAACTATGTAAGGGTAATAAATAATTTTTTTGTCACTATTTAGTTGTTACCGGTGGCACCGATGGCATTGGAAAGGCTTATTGCAGAGAATTTGCCAAACGTGGACTTAATATTATCATCATCAGTCGCAGCCTAGATAAGTTAAAAACTACTGCAGAGGAACTTGGTATGTTATATGGGCCATGGAAACAAGCCATGTACTGTTTATATATGATAACATTAAATGTCTCCAGATTTTTACATTTTGTTTGTATAAAAAAAAGTAGTTGTAGACAATCATTTGAGCATAATTAAGAACATAAATATACATGTGAATGTATACATTTGTTTTATGTTGACCACTACCTTATCACTATAATTCATTATTTTACCATGCATCACAATGTTCACTTGGTTCTCATAAGTTTTCTATTGAGCAAATTTTCATGTACTTTTTAGTTTTGGATTACAGTTGTGAGTTTTCTGGTTTAAAATGTAAAATAAAAGCATCCTTCTAACTAATGTTTGCATATAATTTATAGTTGGGGCAGTTAACAAATTAATAAGCAGATCTAGTTGTGCATGCTGTTCTCCTGTGTTCTGTGTTGGAAATTGTGCTCTCCGAGATACATCATTATTATGTCCACTGATGTTAATAGCTTTTATATACCGTGTTTTGTCCAAAATATCAATAGAAAAGTGCTTAGCTTTATAGTTCAAGTAACAGAATATTGACCGAATCATAAAATGCCTACTGGAAAGCCTGATTTTAATGAACAATGGCTATGTAAAACTGATTAAATATGGCCCAAATGGACAGAACACAAATAAGAAGCCTATTGCAGAGTTTGTGAGAAAGTATTTGAACTTTCTTACATTCGTGAATCGGCACTAATTTCCCACATGAAAAGAAAAACAAAAAAACACACCAAGATGTGGATGTGCTGCAAAATGTGAGTGTGAAGGATTTTTCACAGATAAAGGTAACAAAGGTCATGGAGCTACAGCTGTAACCTTGAAAATTGGTTCATAAAAGCCTTCCAATTATGATTGATCTTCCAACTGCTTCATATGTTCTACCAACACTCATCAACTCACTTTCATGTGCACCTTTTGTGAGTGGAATGAACATTTTGAAAGCTGAAGTTCTCGGGACACTTAAGGTTATAAAGTCTCACTAGTCTTATGATTTATATACTTAGATATTGGAATATGTTTTGAAATATATTTTCAGACAGTACTATAGCACAGTTTTTAAGCAGTGACCAAAAAAATGTTATCTCTATGTGTTTGAAATCTCCCCACATTTCAGAGAACTGTTAATTGACCATATTCATCTTCTAGATTTACATACTGTTATTTGATGAAAGTCTTAGCCACAAAACAAAGAATGAGTGATTAGATATCCATCTTTGAATGTGGAAAGATTGAAAAGTATTATAAATATACTTAATGTGTGATTTATATGAAAATTAAAAAAAGCCTTCTTATCTTATTAATTACACGAATATTTAAAAGATAGCATTCACTAAAATAACTTACTTAATACATTGTAATTGGAAAAAAGTAACTCAAGGGTCATTGTAAGTAATTAATATAAGTTTATTTCCATTAGTTTTGTTTACATTGTTTTCTCCTAGTTTTTATTTAGTTCTGAAAAACTTCTAAGAGCTTCTTGAAAAAAAAATAGTCATATATATATATATATATATATATTCTTC
>NW_013668538.1:0-5349 GCF_000517525.1 Limulus polyphemus | reverse complement strand
ATATATAATTAGTTTTTAGAATAAAACATTTTTAACTGTAATTCGTTTACTTTGGAGTAAAACTTTCATAGGTTGAAGTTTGATCATAATTCACATTTATGATATTATATTAATATTTTTTTTCAATTGAAGTATTAAAATGTAAACCCTTTTGTATGCAATATTTCATTGTAACTTAAGGTTTGCTATTGCAGTTTTCTGCTGTAGTTGTCCATCAAGGCATATTAAAGAGGCAAGCTGTTGTAATACAGCCAAGTTCAGCTCATCTGGATTAATGATTATTCTATTTTATGTAAACAGCATTTTAAATCTTTATTTTTTCTGTTTTGTCCAGTAAAAGTTACAGAGAAAATTGTTTTTTTGTTGTTTTTTTCTCTAGAAAAAGACTTTGGTGTTGCTACTGGCATTATTCAAGCTGACTTCACTGAAATTAGTAGAGACCTCTATACTGAAATAAAGGAACAACTGGAAGATAAAGAGATTGGAATTTTGGGTAATTTTTGAACAGTTATTATGCATAGACAAAAAAAGGGGGAGGAGGGAGGATAATTTTTATTTGTATTTAAAAAAAAACTGTTTACCTTTGAGTACTTAAATAATCATTAAGGCCCAAACAAGATAATTTAATGCTGCTTGTTTCATCCATTGTCATTTGATGTAATAAATTTTACACGAGTTTGTTATGAATTACTTTTTCTTCTGCAGTTAGAAATTCATAGTGAATTTTATTCCATTTGGAACATATGGCTCTTAGCACTGTATTCCATCATTTATGGTATTTTGCTACAGTCCTTGCTATCTCCCATGTCATTTTGATGATGGCTATAAATTCTGATGTAATGGACTTGCATAAGGCAGCTGTTTATGAAAGCTTGGAGTTTAGATCGTAAGATCTTGATAAGTCTCTAAGTGTCAGTTCCATACAGTAAAACAGACTATACAGTTGTGTTGAATATTTGAAATTTAGTTTGAAGTACGAGGTTTCTATTTATTCAAATTTGTTTTAGAGCTACGAAAGCATGTCTGGCTCTCACTGTTCTGGTTTTAATGTCTTCATTTGTTCTACCTGTTTTGCTTACTGTACTAACAAGATGTGTGTGAAGGGTTGGACCTCTTCTGTGTTAGTCCCAGAAAGTGTTATTGATGTTTGATTCACTTGGTTTTAGTTTTCTCAGTGTTAATTTGTAGTCTTACTAACTATGAATGGGTATGTAGTTTATGTGTTTGTCTTGAACATCTCTGTTGGTATGAGACATGGTTGATATTGTCTGCAAAGTCGTAGTCCTCTGGTTTCTGTGTGAAAGTCCATCACATACACCTTGGTTGTTTTGTGGTCTTTCTTATTACCCAGTCTAATACCAATAGTAATATATTTTGTATTAATGATTTAAACATATTATATGAATGTACTTATTCATTATGTCAGAAAAACACATAGGTTCAAGAAGACTTAATATAAAACAATAGAAACTCTATAACTCAAGCACTTTCAAAAGGTGAAACTTTCTTCTTTGCCCCTGAAGAAGAAAGGTTTACCTTTTGAAAATTCTCTGGCTATAGGGTTTTTATTGTTGAATTTATTTATGTTGATATATTCAAGGAATATCACCCCCACAATATTAGTGTGTTTAAGCACTCTGGTCACAATAGAACATGCAGAAACAAACTTCATTTAGACTTCATATTATTGTTATGGTTAGTAGTGTATATGATCCTCTAAAGAAATATACAGTTAACTGGATAGATGACAAAGATATCAGAATTTAAGAACAGTTTAAACAATCTCCAAGTTTTTAATACTTTTATTTTAAGAGGATGATGATTCAAGGTAGTGCTCTTTGTTAGATTGTACAAAGGTGCATGTTCAGAATTAAAACAATTGTATACATAGCATTTTGAATATCGAGCATGAAATTTCTCTGCAAAATTACATCATGTAAATAATTAGTATGTGTTTATTTTCATTATTTTTATTTACATTGTTTACTCCTGAAATTTTTACTAAGTCTTGAAAAAAACAGAACTTCTTGAAAAGAAAGTCATATATATAAAGTGATGTGATTAGTTTTTAGGATTAAACATTTTTAACTGTAATCAGTTACTTATGTATAGAGTAAACAGATAGTTTATAAATTGAACAAGCTGGTTGCTGACCTGGTGATTGAGCATATTTAAACCATATTAAACTGTGGAACCAAGATACGCCTATAGGGAAACATTTCACCATCAACAACTGTACAGTTGAGGACTTTTCAATTGTAGGACTTATTAGTGGTCCAACAGACATTCACAAAAGTGAATGGTTGGAAAGGAGATTATTCTACAATCTGGGAACCCTACAACCATCTGGTTTAAATATATGCTTTTCTTTCCTCTAGATTCTGATTTTTTTTCCATATTTAGCTACAATTTTAAATTCAATCTGTTTTATCTTTTCGTGACTTGTAATATTTATGTAAAAGCTGTAATTTTGCAATGAAATTTCATGCTCAGTGTTCAAAATTTTTTGACTTCTGTCGTAGGTTGACTGAGTGACAATACAATACTTCTTTTTTTATCTTTCGTTTTCTCCTGTGTGGTTTTTATTCCATTAGTTTTGTATTATTCTTTGTCATGATGTGCTGTTACCTTCAGATTGATAATATAAAGCGTTTGTGTCTGTTATGCTCCTGAATTATAACTTTTGTTGGTTTTTCTATTTCTCCAATGCCTTGGAGTCCACATTCATTAGCCACCAGTGGCACAGCAGTTTGTCTGTGGACTTACAACACTAGAAACCAGGTTTTGATACCCTTGGTGGGCAGAGCACAGATAGCCCTTTGTGCTTAACTACAAACAAACAAACAAACCACATTCATAAATGATTTATGTGGTGGTTTTTCTCCCCACTGAGTCTGTAGTGATCTGGTGTATACCTGCCTTTATGTTGTTCACATATCCTCAATATGTGTTCAGAAAGACCTGAAGTAATAATTAAACTTAGGTTATCATGTAGGCTTCTGACCTTGACAGCTATTGATGCTCAATCACCACAACTTTGTTTTCTGTACAACTTCAAGTATTTGGGAAGTTATTTTGTGATCAGTGAAATCGTTTTGTTGATAAACACGCTCAATATGATCTTAAAACCCTATACATCAGGTAACCCTCTATAACATATTTTTGTGAGGTCATTTGATTTAAAAAAATATCTGAACATTTAATGATGCAGTGAAATGGATTATGGTTATTAATTAATTTTAATTCTAAATGAACTGCAGTATTTAATATAAAGATAATTTTTAGTTAATTCCAAATCAAATGTAAATTCAAGATAAAGATTATTAACTGATAAAAGGCAACTGCAGTATTCAGAAATTTCTTTTTTTATTAATCAGCATTCATCTCATGCTAAGTGCAAAAAAAAAAATTATTTATATCATTTATAAAGTGTAAACATAAACACTAAAATAAAAATTGATGTGCTTATTACTGTTTGTTTGTATATATCTATATATTTATACTGTACATATATGTAACCATTGAAAATTCTGAAAAAAGAATTTTGTTATTGCAAATTGTATGTAGTTAGTGCTAATTTATAGCAGTTAAGAAACCTAAAGCACAGACCTGGCATGGCCAGGTGGTTAGAGTGCTCAACTTGCAATCTGCAGGTTGCTGGTTCAATTCCCCATCCCACCAAACATGCTTGCTCTTTCAGCCATGGTGGTGTTATAATGTGATGGTCAATCCCACTATTTGTTGGTAAAAGAGTAGCTCGCGAATTGATGATTGTGGGTGATGTTGACTAGCTGCCTTTCCTCTAGTCTACCACTTCAAAATTAGGTAGTCCTTGTGTAGCTTTGCTCGAAATTCAAAACAAACAAACAAACAAAACCTAAAGCACAAAATTCAATACAGAGTTCCATGTTATAAAATAGATGAACCTGCTTGTATGTTAAACACTAAATTACGAATGATTATTTATGATATTAATAAACTTTATGCTTACTCTTACCAATTACTTTTACTCCTAACAGTCAACAATGTAGGAGTTATGTATGACTACCCCAGCTATTTTCTAGAAGTTCCTGAGACAGTAAGTACATGTAATTATTTAATACTACCACCAACTGTTTTGGAGAATTTCCCAAGACAGTAAAATTCATATGCATGAAATTTACATATAACTTTTCTTCCATTTACAATACTGCACATTTTAAATAATTTTTATTTCAAATAACTGTTACCACTTGCTAATGAACTTAAGTGTTAGATATTTATAACTTAGCATATTGTATCTTTTGTGGACTCATAACTATTCTTCTTGGTACATATTGAAGTATTGGATTCCGTACTGTTGTTTGTAGTTCATCATTCATAATATTAAAATAAAATGCCCTTAGTTCTGACTTTCTCTTTGACTAATGAAAAATCTCTGAAAATATTGCAACACTGAACAAGTAAGCCTAAATTAAACTACATATTTTCTGACCAGCAACCATAAAGACTGCAGCTCTTAAGAAAATTGTGGTGTAAGTTATCTCATACAGTTTTGTATACACTCATTTCAATCAAGTTTGGTAGCTTAGAAGTAGTTTTGTATTTCTGTTTAAATTTAAAAACATTGGCTCAATTTCACTATTTTGCTATATACAGTAGCTTCCAAATTACACATAATGGTAACCTTTTGGAGGCACCCCAGTGGCTCACTGGTAAGTCTGAAGGTTTATAATACTAAAAACTGTGTTTTGATATCCATGGGCATAACACCAATAAATTATTGTGTAGTTTTGCACTTAAAATCTAACAAACAAACATTTTTAAAACACTTTTCATTTACTTAATATAAAAAATAGTTTAGAAAACAGACTGAAGAAAATAGATTGTGGCAGTTTCTTTTTTAATGTTGATATTTTCTGAACCTCTAGTTCTTTTACTTAATACTTCGGTTTAGCTTCTGTCCTTACAAGCAAATGAGTTTCTGTTATTCTACTACATGAAACCTAACAATACTAGTGATATACATACTTACAGTATCTTGACAATAAAGAGCATTAACAGTGCACAGATTAAATTTCTTTTTTTCTCCTAAATAGTTTATTTACAGATTTTCTAACTATATTGGTATTCATCCTTTTCATTTAACTCTTTCAACCTGGGCTCCATCCCTGGGACCAACCTCGTAACCATTTTGTGCTTGTTATGGTTTTCATGCTATAACTTAAATTAGTTAGCGAATGTTAAAAATTTGGTAGTTTATCAATAAACATTACAATGCTTTCATAAGCAAAGTATCTAATTTTTTTATTAAGTCTTAAGGTTTGTAAAGCAATGTTACTCTTATGCCTTTTTTTTTTTCACATCTTG
>NW_013668537.1:148012-151796 GCF_000517525.1 Limulus polyphemus | reverse complement strand
CTAGTACACTTCTCGTATCTACTTTCATGGAACTAGTACATTTCTCATGTCTACTAGCAAGGGGCTAGTACCTTTCTCTGGTCACTAGCAAGCATAGAAAAAAAAAGGAAGATTCTTTATGTTTGCAATTTGTTTATAAGATGAGGCAACTAAATCTTAAATTATGATAGCAGACTTAGAGAGAAATAAAATCAGCTTAGTAGTAAAAACAAATAGTGGTGATAAATGTGACTTATTTTTTCTGTTGGAAGAAAGTGATTAGTTTCATCTTTCTGAAGAATATCTGACACTTTTGTTATTCATTATTTGTGCTAGTTAGTGAAGTTACCATATTTGCTCGTGATACTAAGATGTTGCAAAGAGTCATTCTTTTCAAAATGTTTCTCTTATTCAATTTGAGTTTCAGAGACTAGATGAAAATATGGAAAACAAATTTCAATATTGAGAATTCTAAAGTTATCCACTTGTTGTACAGAAATTAAGGAAAAAAAGATTTAGTGTGTGAGAACCAAAAGTATCAAAATTGTAGAAAAAAAAAGACATTTACATATTATTGGAAAGTAGGGAAGCCTTTTTAGTTTTTCATCCTAGTGATAAAAGTAAACTGGATTTGTCGTTCTATTAATAGGAATTTTGAAAATAAGAAGGCAGCTATTGAAAGGTTACAGTTGTAAAAGCCTCTGACTTGGGTTCATTTTGACTACCATATGCACCTTAGATATCCATACTATGGAAGACATATGAACTCTTCAAAAACATTCAGAAAGGAGTAACAAGCATGGTTCTTGCTTTAAATAATGAAATGATAACAAAAGGTTAAAACTCTGAATTCTTCTCTCATGTATAAAACTTGAGGTCTTAATTAAAGTGTTAATAACCATGGATTGGATAATCTTCTCCCTGTGGTCTGTTTGAATGGATGAATGAAAAATATTTGAAACATGGATTAAAATAATAAGCAGATTCACACTATATAGTTGTAACTTATAAACAGATTGACTGAAGATGTAGTTTATGATGTTAATTTAAATCTTATTAAGTTTCTGTTAGAGAGAGATATATGGATGTGAAGGGCTACATACTTGTTAGCCATGTTATATTATGAAGGAAGAAATGATCCTGTGTTGTCCATAGGTTATATGATACAGTAATGTTGCACTGGTGAGATGAGAAGGGAGTTCAACTGACAAAATGACCTCCTCTAATCTTACTCATTCTTGGGAATCATTTTAGTAACCATTCTCTCTCTGTGCCTTCCAACAAACATAATCTGTCTATAGGAAAGAAACCAAAACTGAATATGCTATTCTAAAAAAGACCTAACAAGTTAATGCAAAGGTAAATTAAAATCCCCATTCTTAAAATTGAAATTTCTATAAATAAAACCCAGTACTCTATTACTCTACCTAAACACTAGGCAGTTGACTTTCAGTCTTACAAGTAAACACACCCAAATTCTTTTCTTTCTAAACAACATCTTCTATGCAGTTACAATCTTTCAATTTATTGCACCCAAGAGTTTTATCTCGCACCTCTTAATATTAGCTCATCTTTCAAATATGAGATTACTCACTAATCACCAAGATCCTTTTGCATTAAGGAAACTTTATGCAAATAATCAGTTCGACTTAAACTTCTGATATAATCTTCAAATAGACACAATACATGAACTTTTAGTACTTAACAATTATATGTTAAAAAACAAAAAAAAAAAGAGTCCCAAACAGTCAATAAGAGCATTATTGCTCACAACTGTTCATTTTATAAAATGATAAACTTACAACTACCTTTTACGTATGTGAAGCAAGTTAATTAATTATTTAGATATGATTATGCTATTTAAACTAAATGGTTTGAAAAGCAATCTGCTCTTATCATTAGCACCATGATAATCAAACTTCGAAATCAACCCCTTCTGAGGTACCTTAATATAAGCCTTTCAAAAGCTTATCTGTCAAAATGCACAAAATAAAAGAAATTATTTCAGTATCCTTCTGATGCACAAGTCTTCATAGCAACAAAGCGGCATTATTTAAATATTAAAAAGATCTCTGTTTTTTCATTTTTACACAAGGTTTTATTTATCGTAAAATGTAAAATTTTTATTTTGTTCACATTTAACCACAATTACATGGTACCAAGTTGAAATGGTAAAACACTGTGAACAGAACAAAGAAGTTTTACTCTGCACAACCAATAAACTCCATGGACCAAGTAGGTAAGTGAGGTATTAACAGACTAAGATACTGTAAAACAATAATGACAAATAAACAATTCAACTGATGAGACAGGGAATTCAACAATAGAGTGGAGTGGTGGTTAAACTGTTGGTTTCAAAGTAAGTAACCTGTGATAGAAGTAAGAAAACAAAAAGTATTTAAAATTAAAATAATATACTGCCTTTGGCCCAGTTTACCTAATTTTAACTTGATGAATACAGATCTTTTTTGACTCTTCAATCAATTAACCTTTCTCAGTTTCTAGTCTCTAACAAAGATAACTCTCAAAGTAGGATCTCTGCTATTTATGAAGTTACAGAATTAACACACCATGTTAGTTTCATTTCATGACTTCTTAAGTACTCACAATTAACTCACTGAATCTTAAGTGTTTTAATCTACATTTTAACTCAGAAATTTAACATTTAAAACCTAAAATAGCTAAAAATGACATGGTAATTCTACAGATTTAACTTTCAATATAAACAGGCCTAACATTACATGTAAAATACTCAATTATTAGTATTAGTCAATATAGGTTTTAAAAAATTTCTTTCTTTCACTTTACATGCTAACGCAACAGTAACACTTTCAAATTCTACGCTGTTTCTAAATTATATATTACAACTTTGAAATAATGAAACCTATCGGAGAGATCTTAGAAATAAAATTACAGTTAACTTTTTAATAAAAGCTATTTTTATACTATGGTGGGTGTGTTACCAGTACTACAGCATTAGTTTACAACGAGGCGTAACCAAAAAAGGAACGTTGTTCTTAATCATCACATCAGACATGACAGTAACATTAGCTCAAAATACAATGTCGAGATCTAAAACAAGTTAGTTTCTAAAACCTTTGGCTATATTTTTTCTTATAAGATTTATTTTCCATTTATGTTTAATTTTACCCGATCTAGAACTTGAATTTTCAGCTTTTTCCGACATCTAAAGGCTACCCCTGTAAGTGTAAGTTACAATGGCCGCCTTTCGACGGCCCAGTTCTAGTGGATGCCCTATCCAGACTTGTGCGACAGCCCATTGCAAAGATAATTTGCTTCAATATTTTACGAAATTCTAAAATAAATCCAAAAACACATCCAGAACACAAATATAAACTTACACACCAGAGCTGACTAAGATTTTGCTGAAACACTTGATCCTCAATATGAAATATTACATCTGACACGCAACTTTCACATAACAGACGTCTTCAAACAACATTTGAAAGCTTTGGCATAATACCAGCTATTGTTTGCGAATTTAACTTCACAAGATAATTTCAACTCCTCATAAACAGCCCCTCACCTAGTGGCTCCCCAATAAGTTCGAGTGCTAAAATGTTAAAAGTCGGCTTTCGACACCCGTGGTGGGCAGAGCACAAATAGCCCACTGTGTAGCTTTGCGCTTAACAACACACCAACACAATCCTCACAAGCAACTGAACTCAATTCAATACGCCAAACTGTGTTTTATGGCTGTTATAGCGTAATTCTTCCCTGTTACAGGTATTTTTAACTTGAAAATTTGCTACATTCCAAACATTTATTTTCAAAACTAAAGTAT
>NW_013668537.1:137450-147030 GCF_000517525.1 Limulus polyphemus | reverse complement strand
ATTATTGAACATAATAGGCTCACTGTATCCTTAATGTTTCAAAGGCCAACTGTCACAGTTAACTTAATATTTCAAGATCTTAACATCCTGATCAAATCTTTCCATCGTTCAAATATTGCTAACCAGTTGTGTTTTTATTAGTTAATTCCCTTGTGTTGTGCAGGAATGATGAATCATGAATGGTCCTTTGTATAGAGCAAACCATAGGATGTTCAGAAGAACTTTCAGCAGTCAAATAGAGATTGAGAATTCCTCACGAGCGTCAAATGATAGTTTCATTGGAGAAAGGCGCTCGTTACTTCAGAAAGTAAAGGCCACATTTTATGCTAAAAAGAATCCATTGAGCCAGAGCTAATTATGTCTTCCATACCATTTGCATATACCAGAGCCAAACCCAGTCTTTGACTCTATAGTCATAACATCTCTTCTACTATATTACAGCCTTTTCTAACTCCTGTGCTCAAGCTTGTGCACATTGGCTGTGTAGTTTACAGTAAATCCCAGTATTCCGCCACTGCAACACACTTGCCGTTGGATATGACTGCACATCACATCAACAGGGAGCAGTATTTTGATACCATACATGTGCATGTTTTGTTAAACTCTACTCCTTGCATGGTATACTCTCATGATGTATAGCAAGTGTTTGTCCAAGTTAGCATAACCAGGATTAACAAACTTTGTGAGCATCTGCTTGATAGTTTTTATCACAATTTTTACCAAGGTGATAAGGTGAGCTGTGCATCTTCATTGCACCCAACACTTTCCACAATTCAGAGAATAGCTGACGTTAATTCCTAGGTTGCTTTGAATTTCATCTGGTGCATTAGATATGGCTGTCCATTGTTCCACCTATACACCAGTTACACATTGTGCTAAAATATTAGCCAATGGATAAGTTGCCCGACTTGGTGAAGTAATTGAACTGATAACATCCAGTACATACTAAATATCTCATTCAGTTTCTAGGACAGTGCCCATAATATACAGGGCTATTCTTTGTTGAGGAGAACCAACAATTCTATGCTGGAGTTTACCCTGTCTAGGCCATTTTTTTCTCTATATGGCAAACACTGTACAGTGCTGACACCAGTGCTGCATGGCTAAACTCGAATGTAGTCAGTAAACCAGTCCCTAAAGTATTGAAATTCTGAGGAATAGCCTGTCTTAGAGTTCTTGGAACTATTAGCTATGGCATGTGTTAAGAACAATGTCTTGGTGGCCAATAACAACATACTTTTAAATAGTTGTAGCTGCTCATACCTGAGCCACAAGATGCACACGTCTGCAATATTGTCCTCAATCTGCACTGGCTATGTTTCAACTTCCTGCGTGGCAAAGAGTGCTCACACTAGTTGGGGTTTCCAAGTTGCTTCACCTTTCTCATTACTGCCTGTATTCTTGGTGTAAGCCTCCATACCCTGAAATCTCTGCTTGTGCCAAGAGGAGCCATCCTGATTGTTGATTGTATGGTAGAGTGGGCTGGTGAGATACAATCACCCTGGTAGTTGGCCTCACTATTCAGAATTGTTCAAATTACCCCACAGATCATCACATTCACCTGTTTGTATTTGCCATTTCTTCTGCCAGAAAAACAGTTTCTGTTCTCAGTTGCTTTTCGTTCTTCAAATAGCTACAGTCCTAGATGTAACAGTTCTCCCTCCAGCAGCTGTCTCTTTCTTTTAACCATAAGCCCTTCTCTATGTGGAAAATGCCAGAGAAAACAAAACTCCACAGTAAAAGTATCTGTGATCGTGACACCCTAATTTCTCCTTAAATACTTACTTACTCTGTAATATTCTTAGTCTGTCCTGATTTCCCTCAGAGTAGTTTGCTGAAACTACAAAAACAGAAGAATTTGTCAAATACTGTATCATAGATCTGTGTTTGAATTTTCTCTGCCTGAGTCGTTGCATAAAAAAAAGACTGGACATAGGTTTGAAGAAAATCGCAATATTTATTCTAACTGAGACATAGTTGAAGTTAAACACTTGAATATATGCTTATGTGTTGACTGGAAAAAAGGAAGAGAGAGAGAGAGAGAAAGAGCTGTATTGTTGTTCTCTCACCAGTATACTTCTAGCCCTTTTGTTCAAGAATCCACGTTATGCTACACACAATCTATGTATTAGAATAATAGTCTACCTTAAAGAAAGATATATATAAGCAAAATCTTAGTGTATAGCCTGAACTATTAAAAGGCAACATACATTTCAAGAGCAATCTCTCTGTAATATCAAAATATCTTATTAAATCTTAAGTCTGAATTTCTATCTGATTCTGGAAAACAAAGAAAAACTTTATATTACACAAAAAGTTCGCTCTTCCTAGGTGCACGTGACTGTGGGCCACTCTCATATCAACAAGAAGTGGCACATACCCCGAGACAAGGTTTAGTGCTAGAACAGACAACTGTTCTTAGTTATTGTTGTTTGCTAGAGAGAGCTGCTAATAATGATGATGATATGAGATCTAGAAAGTTCGTAAAAAGTAGTTCTGGAATTTAGAAACTTCACGCACTTGGTAGAAATGAGAGTTTAGAAGAAACACAAGAACTGATGTTGGAGTAGTAGATAATCGTGGAAAGATTTATTTGTCGAGTAAATTTATTCATATCACTGAGAATTAGTGCTTCTGTCAGTTAATAAGCATATTAGTCAGGTTTGTTACCAATCAAGAAAATTTCTGTTAAACTACTTTATTAGTATATTAGGCCTACAAGAGGTTTGAAGTTTCTGTTGAAGAGTTTTGTATTTTAAATTAGGCTTACAGGCAAAGTGGCTGTAGCAAACATTAAAGAAGAAATAACTATATCTGCTATTGTAACATGAACTTTATCTTGCTTCAACCCACGAAATTCTATCCTGCATCCAAATTTCATCCTGTCGTATCTTTTATTAAATGTCTGTTTTTGCTAACTTTATTCATTTCACTTTTTATTTTCAACAAACATATTTCGAAGTCTTTACACAGAAAGTTTGAAAGGGGGATTATCATTTGTGATATTACCATGCAAAGCATACTAATGCTACAGGGATCTGGGACATTACCCCAGAAAATTTCTAAAAAAATAAGTGCTATAAGATTAAATCTGGAAGGAATTTTGTACGAAATATATCTTAAATAATTGCATGGCTGTCCTCAAATATCCAAAACGTTAAGTACCATAAGCAGCTGCATCATAAATATAACTATATAATTATAATTTTTGTACGTCAAAAAATAGGGGGTTCGGCCCCTCGAACTCCCCTTGCATACGCACGCGTTCCTAAGTATTGTTGCGTGGGCGAGGTCGCGTGACTAGTATCACGCCACGTCCGTCTCAAACCTTCAGGAATTATCGGGAAACTACTAGATTGGGAGTAGTCTGGTATATATAAGATGGTCACAACGTGACGGGACAATGTGTGTAAGTAATGAATAATTGAACTGCAGTCAGAGAGTGTGTAATTGAACTCGAGCACGTGAGACGTTCGTTGAGAATTATAGCGCGACTGTTGAAATTAAGTGTATCGTAAAGTTGTATTCGGAAAGAATAAACCAGTTTTATTTAAGAAAGGACTTGTGTCGCTAAAGTTTCGTTGGAACGAATTTACGGAAAATTAAGTAATGACTGGAGGTGTAACAGTATCATTTCCTGTAACATAGAAGGCCTACTTATCTGTGTTATTTATTAAATTTGTTATTTCTAAGCATATCTGGACAAATGATTTATACTTAATATTAGTAATACTGTATCACTAACACATTAACATGTACAGCATACAACAGGGAATATTTTCTTTGGTTATAAACGTATTTTTAACATTCTGTTAATTACTGAAGACAAAAGGAAATTCCGATAGAATATCTTCCCTCCTCTCACAAAATAGCTTTTCTCGTTTAGTGCTGCCCTCTATCGACGCAAATTTTTAACGCCCGTCACTAGCCTTCCACCTCCTACTTCTGCATATCCAAATATAAATTATTGTAGAAGCAGCTTTCTACCTACAGGAGCACAACACAATCCCTATCATAACCAGCGCCCTCTCCACATTTGCACTCGTTAGTCACTTCTTGATTGGCAGTAGTACTGTCCAGACATGCTTGTTTTAGCTAGCAAATTTGTTGATGTTTCGTTTGTACTTTTCTTACTTTTTCATTATTTCTTTTTTGCTTCAAGTTGGAATTGTCACTATGCACTCGCAGTTTCAGGTAGTTAGAACTACTACAACTGTAACTGCTGCTGCTGCATATTTCCCTACCATTACTATCGGGTCGAGTACTTAATTATCAGCCGAGGACGTGACGACAATTATTCGACGAGAAATATCCACGTTTATGCAACCTTCACTACCACATGAAGAATATCCTGTCATGGCTGCTTCTGAGGTTTCTGACAATGAGGACGAGAATTTGAACAGCCTTTTTACCCCTGAATATTCTTCACAGTCACAAGTGATATTGGAGTCCTCTTTCACCCTTCATGGAATTAATTAATCCAGTTTGTGCTGTCTTATCCTCATCTCCTGTATCCTATGATTCTCAACTTGTCCTCTTTGGGAAGAATTTATTGGCCTGATGTTAGGGTTCATGCCCAACATTTTAGGGATGGACATCATCTGCCTCTTACATCTGAAGATAATGCTTATGCATTTCATAGATCTTCCTTCCTTTATCTTGATTCCCAGTGTGTGGAATCTCTCATTACATTGTGGGGTTAGAATCCTAATGCATCAGATTGATGTTGTCCAGAATTCTGCATACATTATCGACTATTCACTTGCTGACTCAGGCAATTTACTTGTTTCCTGAATGGTTCTCAGATAATGTTCATGGTCTTCTGTTTATTACAATGTCACGCCTTTCATCTTTGGCCCTGGCTCTTCAGACGTGGCTGATATGCTGTTGGGTCCTTCTGGGTCGGGATGCTATTCTTTCTCTAAAACGTTTACCCCTTACTTCCCTGCATGACTTGCACATGGAACTATTTTTACGTGAAGATGTGTTTGGGATTTTCCCAACTTATTGGAGGCCCAAGTTGCATCCACTTGTCTGCATAATTCAGTATCCTCATTAGTTTCCCGTTTATCCCAACCTCCTACTATTTGTGTTTCGCCCTCTCCTCAACCAACCCTCTGCTGGACCTGGCTTCTTGTTCTCCATTTATTCACAATTGTTACACAAGGGCATTTCAGAGAATTACAGCATTGGTGACTCAGCCCCAGAGTCGGGATCAGGCTTTTCCATCTTTGCCACATGTGGACACTATTTACAACAGATCAATGGTCCTACATGTTCTTTCAGAGAGACTGGCCCTTCACTTCCATTCCCCTCACTCATTGTCTCCTCATCCTATTGCCTTCCCCTCCATGGGATCCTGTTTCTCGCCAGCATCTACAGGAGGCAGTTTGAAACTTACTTTAGTAAAGAGACCATAGAGGCGAATTCATCATGCTCTGCTTCAGTTTTTCTTGGATGTTCAGGGGTGTTCTGTGGTGGTTCACTCCAACAATTATATGGTAGTGTCTTATATCACCAAGCAAGGGGTATCCTGTCATGATGTCCTTGTTTTCGAATGTTGAATATCCTCTAATGAGCCCACAATCATCCCATCAGATTGTTAGCATGTCATATTCCAGGTGCCCTGAATCTGGTCATGGACCAATATTTCAGCCTGGCAAGATTCCCCTGACAGAGTGGTCATTAGATCCACAGGTTTTGGGAATTGTGTGTTCATTGGGGTATACTGGATGTGGATCTTGGTGCACAACTTCCCCATTTTTGGTCTCCTGTTCCTCATCCTTTGACAGAAGCTGTAGATGCTTCCAGTCAAAACTGGAAGGGATATCACCTGTATGCATATCCCCTATTCATCTTTCATTGATTCAGACCACTCCATGTCATGTGCTCTGAGTGGCTCCATTTTGCTCTGCTTAGATGTGGTTTCAACTTCTGCACAGGCTTTCAGTGTCACCTTCCCATCCTTTGCATTGGCTCCCACGCTTCTTCTTCAACCTCACAGGCATGTGTCATTCATCCTTTCCTGGCCTCTGGCTTCACATGTGGCTATTGTCTGATCCCTCACCAGACAATCCGGTTTGTCAGTATCAATGGTATACTTTCCAATGCTAGTCACTCATCAAATCCATCACCTCACCATGCCCTTTTCCATCTTACTTTGGAAGTCATGATCAGGGCCAGTATGTGGACTATGCCTCACACCTTTGTTTCACATTATTTACATCAGGTGGCCATTTCTTGCTTGATGAGTTTTCGTTTACTTCCAGTCACCACCTTACACACTGCAGTGTTATTAAGAGTACTATGTTTTTATTTCTTTATTTACAGGGACCTTTTTACTAGTGTATTGTGGATCACACCCTGTGGCAAGTGGTGCCAAACCAAGTATACTTTTTTGAAAATCTGTACTGTCCATCCTGTAACCATGCTCGATGACAATTACATTGTGGCTCTTCCTACCATAGACCCGATGTACAATTCCTTATGTTGCCAGACGTTGGTTCTGTATGTTCACTCAACTGACATCTTCTGCCAAGACAATTATGTTGCAGAATTAGGTTATGCACACTCTAGAGATGGGGTGTTCCGTAGGACTGCTAGTAGTTCTCACTAGTGGTATTTTGCTTTGTAAATATGCTCATCCCAAACTGTACACTCATGGACACACATGAGTAAATCAGACAGGGATTGCTGCCCATCTCTGATGCTCAGTGACATTGAGACTCTTCCAATCATGAACCTGATGTACAGTGTCAGATACCACCGGGTGTTGGTTGATCAACTCCATAGACATAGTAGCTCTGCTTTTCAATATAGAGTATCACAGTCAACCATTGCCCATTTCACTGGCTCCAGTGATGCAGTCCCCCAGATTCTCTAATGCATTTTCCCTTCCTTACTTCTAGTGGAGTATGGGAGTACCTGTCACTCACTAGTTCCTAGCTGCTGGGGTGGTGGACCATGGAGGTGTGTCCTATTGAGTTATGCATCACACCACTCAGTTGAGAGTAGGGCAGTGACATTCTGCGGGTGTCTCTCGCGTATAGCACTTCCTACCATGGACTTGATGTACAATTCCAGATGCCACCAGGTTTTGATTGTAGCACTGTCCCATATTCATATATATATATGTTTGTCAGATTGCTTTTTCCCACCTTGGCATTCCTACCATTATCCAAATATACATTCCCAGTGGGTCTGGTGTTGGTTGTAGATGGCTCGATCATGATTAAAATAATGTGTCTGTGGCGTGATGCCTTTCTTACCACAGACCTGATGTACAATTCCAGATGCTGCCAGGCTTTTCATTTTGCTTTTTGACTTTAATTATTTATTGCTTCCATAGTATGTTCTCTCTAGCATTTTTATATTTTTGGTTACATTAATTAATATTTGACAATTTTTTTTCATACAATTGTTTATATTTTTATTAGCTATTTGGAAGAGTCAGTTGCTATCAAATATATCTAACATTTTATAAGGTAAATAATTCACGCAATTTATCCTCAGCATTCCTCATACTGTGTGCTTAACTGTCTCGGTACTGGCATTTTTTTTTACTCATGTCACGAGGCTTTAGTGAGATACATTCAAAATTTAATTAAACTACTTTATTATCATAGTATATGAATAAATATAGCATAAAAACATAGTTAATAATCCATATTTTAATAGTATATAAGTTTAAGTTCTTAAAAAATCTAGGCATCCCCTATTCTCTAATTTAATATCCACCTCTCTATAAAATACGAAATTCAACGTAAACTACTTATTACAATTTTGTGAAGACAATGTGTAATCGGAACTCCTCAGACAAAGGTCTTTCTAACGATATGGGATTTGAAACGTTTGATCGAGAAATTTACTGACAAACAGACAGATGCAAGTGTATTATTTATATAGATGAAGATTAACGTGTATAATATATATTTATTATTCATTAATATAAAATGTACTAATAAACAAAGTATATTATAAAATACTGTAACTAACCTGAATGCCTTGACAAAGTTTGACCCATTGTCAGTAGTGGTCTTAGTAATCTTGTTTTGAATGCAGTATTTTATTTGAACTGTTTCCAGTTTCTTGGCGATCGAGTCATAGGTGTGGTGGCCAATGAGAGAGCAGCAAGGAAGCGCTACAATTCCCTCTTCAGGCTTTCTTGGTCAATCCAATGCTTAGTCACGCCCAAATAGGATCTGTAAAAGTAAACACTGTAGATGATATGCTGAAGATTATTTCAAGTCTCGTTGTATTATTAGATATTTTCAATTTCAGAAAGAACAATATTTTTTATTGTTCATAAAATGAAAAATGTTAACAATTTATTACAACTTACTTGTTGCGGCTGTTCCAACAGTCGACTGTGGTCACGAGCCACTCTACTGTACTAATCTTTTCTTTCAGTTCATCTTTTTTTTCTGAGCGAATTTATCGTTAATTGCGCATATTAGAGCTTTCCTAACGAAAACAGTTTTATTTGAAAGAAAGCATTTCCTCAATGACCAAATCAGATACGAATGCATTTATTTTACATTGGCTTACCCTCCCGGCACTAGCAGCAATGAAGGCTCCAAGAGTTGGTTGCTCTGCTTCATTCTTTCTAGTTTTTATCTTATTAGAAAGAAGTATGAGCCCCTGTCTCTGCTACTTTAACTGACCATTTGTTTGACCTGTTTACCCCCATTCCTCACTTGATGCACAATTCAAAATCCACGAGTTTATGGGAATGTTTGTAACTAACGAGTTTCTTTAGATTAAAAAGTGATTTCTTACTGGCATTGTAAATATTCTTTTTGGGCAAACACCACATACACTGTAACAAAACACTTTGGGAATGGGATCCATTTGCACTTCCAACAAATTCAAAAGTATTTTATTTAAAGCCAATGATGGCTGCTTCCACGATTAGACTCACTATTAAAAGCTACTGTAACAGAAACATATCTAAATGTTGCTTCAACAGAATGATAAAGGGAAATAAGGAGAAATGACGTCTGGTTGCCGTAGAGAACCAGTTCAATCCTGATGCAACAAATTCACGACAGCAACTACATCACGTAAACCGTTTGATTGTTTTTCGCAAGCAAAATGCAGTGTAAGTATTATCTTGTATGTCTAGGACTTTTTAAACTAATTATCTGATATGAAATATCAACTAGTTGGTTCATGTAGTTATGACAGTGGAAGTCACGTGACGCTGGTAACACGTAATGAGTATCTCGAACGTTCCTGAAGGCTTGAGCGTTTGCTAGACTCGCGCTTTTATAGCATATAAGCCGGCAAATAAAGTGACGGCGAAATTTGAATATAGTTGCAGATAGAGAGATTGAAGATATAGACACGGATAATCGAGTCAAGCAGGCACCATAAGTAAAGTGCGTGAATCATTGTGAATTATAGCGGGAGTTTAAGTTAAAGTGACTGTGGAAATTCTGTGTATTACTAAAAGTTGAATTGAGAAAGAATAAACTAGTTTTATTCAAGAAAGGACTTGTATCGCAGAAGTTTCTTCGGAAATAATTTCTACGGAAAATTAACAAACGAACACAGAGAGATAACAAATTGGTGTCAGAGA
>NW_013668537.1:136627-137429 GCF_000517525.1 Limulus polyphemus | reverse complement strand
ATACAAGAACAAGCAAAAGAAACAAGAAGAACGAGTAAATAAACAAGAAGAACGAGAAAAGAAACAAGAAGAGAGATTACCGCAGTTGTAGGAAGAAAAAGAAAAGAAACAAGAAGAGAGATTACAGCAGTTGTTGGAGGAAAAAGAAAATAAACAAGAAGTGACACTACAGTAGTGGTTGGAGGAGAAATAAAGAAACAAGAAGAGAGACTACAGCAGTGGCAAGAAAACCAGCACCAGTGGCAACTGGACCAAGAAAGGAAACAAAAAAAACGAGAAAAGAAACAGGAAGGAAATTTACAACAGTTGCAGGAAAGTCAGCAGCAACTACAGGAAAGTCAACAACAGTGGCAAGAAGTACAAATGGAAAATATTATTAAATTTCAAAGTCAATTAAATACATTAAAGGACGATTTACTGTCTTTTACACAGGGAGGATATATTAGTCATGGACTTAATCAGCCCCAGACAACAGAAAGCCTCTTCCAGACTCCCGAACTAAATCCTAATGCAGACATCTTCAGTCCTGCCAAAAGTCACATTCCAGACATGAGTGTCAGCAATAGGGGTGATCTAGTATGAAGGAAGCCACAGGAATTCGATGGGAAGGCACCATGGGAAGCATATAGAGCACAATTTGAGCTCCTGGCAGAAATGAATGGATAGACAGAGAAGCAGTAAGCAGTGTATCTGGCAACGAGCCTGAAAAGACAACAACTGGAAATACTTGGACAATTGTCAGCAGACGATAGGCACAACTATAGAGCACTGGTAGTGGCTCTAGAACTCCGGTACAGAACCC
>NW_013668537.1:134510-136364 GCF_000517525.1 Limulus polyphemus | reverse complement strand
AATTTGAATCCTACGTTAAGTCCAGCACAGAGGTACCAAGGTTGGTACAGTCATCAGGATTCAAGGCAAAAAGAGCAGCTTTCACAAAAGTTTGAAGGACTTTGCTGGCACTGTAACAAACCAGAACACAAGAGAGCTCAATGCTGGAAACTTCAACACAGGGAAGATGCCATGGCAGGAACGGCTGCTACCCAGAAATATTGTTGGAACTGTGGAGAGCAAGGACATATGAGGAGCCAGTGTAAGAATACTACTACCAATAAGTCAGCCTCGGGGAAACCAGCAGTTGTTGGTGCTGAGGGACGCTCACCAACCCCATTGTGAAAGTCCCAACATCTACGTGTAAAATGGCAACCACACATAGTGTCTATGTGACAGGAAAGCTGGATGGCCAAAAGTGCAACTTTGTCACAGATTCTGCATCTCAGCAAACCCTTGTGAGTATCAAGGTGTTAGATCAGAAAGGAGTCCCAGAAGCCATACAGAAGCTCTGTGGTGTGACAGAACATTATGTAAGGTTGTGGGGACCAGTGTGGCTAACTATTGAGCTCATGGGTATAAAGGACAGACACAAAGTATACTTGGCTGACATTGAAGACCAATCCATATTAGGGTTGGACTACTTACTACCGAGGAAGTTTGTAATTAATTTTGATAAAATGACGTTTGGGAACAACGAAGGCCAAATTCTGGTAACTGTTAAAAAGAGAGGTTGAACTAACCAGGTGCCATCAAATTGGCCTCAGCTCCACTTTTAAAGCTTCCAGATCCCTCACTGCCGTACATACTGGATTGTGATACTAGTAATGTCGGAATTAGAGGAGTGTTGTCTCAGAAAGTGAGTGAAAACGAACATGTGATGGCCTACTTCAGTAGGGTCCTATGTAGACCAGAGAGGAACTACTGTGTAACACAGAGGGAACTCCTTGCTATAATAAAAAGTCTGACATATTTCCATCCTTACCTCTATGGGGCTAGGTTTACCATCAGGACAGACCATGTTGCATTATGCTGGTTAAGATCATTAAAGAACCTAGAGGGACAACTGGCACATTGGATCGGAAAAATAGACCAGTATAATTATGATATTGAATATAAAGACAGAAAATCTCATGGAAATGCCGATGGACTGAGCCGAAGACCCTGCAAAAATGACTGCAGACATTGCTGCAAAAAAGAGGTTGAACTAACCAGGTGCCATCAAGCTGAAGTCAAAATGACTGATGGAGCTGATGATGGTAAAGTGGAACCAGGTATAGATATTATAGCAGAACAGGAAAAAGACCAAGATTTGAAGCCAATAATTGATTTTCTACAAGCAAGTGTTTTCCACCCTGCTTGGGAGAAGATGTCTAGCATAAGTCCTGTGACAAAGAACTATTGGGCACAATGGGACCAGTTGAAGCTTGAAGATGGTAGTCTTCTCCAGAGATGGGAAATGACGACCTGGCAAACAGTTATACCAAGAAAGTTACGGGAAGTTGTGCTACATCAATCCCATGATAGTTTAACAGGAGGACATCTTGGAGTTAAGAAGACATTGAGTTACCTACGGCAGAGATTTTACTGGATAGGTATGAGACATGATGTGGAAGAATGGTGCAGGACCTGCAGTACATATTGTGCTAAAAGGGGACCCAAGCATAAGGGACGTGCTCCAATGAAGTTATATCATGCTGGCACACCAATGGAATGAGTATCCATCGACATTGCTGGTCTGTTGCCCCAAACTCGTGCTGGAAACAAGTACATTTGTGAGATGATGAATTATTTCACCAAGTAGCCTGAGGCATATGCAATACCAAATCAGGAAGCTACAACTGTAGCTTCGGCTATTAGCGTTTTCTTCTTCAG
>NW_013668537.1:130147-133510 GCF_000517525.1 Limulus polyphemus | reverse complement strand
CACTTGGACAGGAATTGGAAAAGTTTTGTAATAGCCACCAAGATGACTGGGATGTCTTACTCCCTCCAGGACGCCCATCTTACGAGGAGTTGCCTGAAAATGTGCCAGAGTTCGTGAAAGTGTTATCTGAAAGAATGGATGATATTCATCATCAAGTGCGTTCAAACTTATAAACGTCTGCTGATTCCATGATGCTATGTTATGATAAGAGATCTACTGAAGTCAGCTTTGTACCAGGAGACAAGGTGTGGTTGTATAATCCCAGGAAGACCAAAGGGAGGTCTCCTAAATTGTCTTCTCCATGGGAAGGCCCTTATGACATAGTGGATTGTCTCTCAGACGTGACTTTTCGAATAAAATGTAGTCGGCGAGGTGAGCCAAAGGTGGTGTATGCCAACAGGCTTTGGCATTATCATGGTCCAGGTCATTTCAGTTGGAATGAAGTGAACAACGGAACAAATGATGCTGCGAAAGATGTGTCACCTGAAAAAACCACTATCGAAGAAGAAACTCTACCTGGTTTTGAGAGGGAAATCAGTAAAGCCGTTAATGAAGCTACTACCACTAATGTGACTGCTACCGATAATGGGACATTTCCTGATGAAGCAGATGAATCCCACGTGAAGCAGAAGCCAATTGGACGGAGACCAGTACGAAAGAAGAAACGTCCTGTAAAATTTAAGAGACTTTGTTGTATTTTAATTTTGTGTTTGTAAATTCTGTACATTTAATTAAGTTATTGTTAATTATCTATTGGTTTAATGTAAGTGGCTATTGTTTGGGGGGAACAATACTAAGGAAGGGGCAGTGTTACGACAGCGGAAGGGATGTGATTCTGCTAGCGCATGCGTGACTGAATATCTCGAATGATCAAGGAGGCCCGAGTGTATTCCAGACGCCCCTTCATTGGTATTTAAGCCTGGCAGAGAAAGCCAACTATTAATAATTGAATGAAGAGAGTTCCGAGTAATTTACGATTCTGTTTCGAACTAGTGTGTGTTTTTGAGATTGTGAAATGCTGTGATTTATAGCGTGTATTATAAAAATAGTTTAGTTTAAAGTGACGAGAAACATATTGACTGTGGAATTACTGTGTAATAAAAGTTTGTATTGAGGAAGACTAAACTGCTTTAACCAAGAAAGGACTTGTATCGCTGAAGTTCCTCAGATAAAATTTCAACCGGAAATTAACAAACAAGCAGATACGCAACAATATCATACTCTACAAGTACCATTTTCTTCAAATATTTCCAATATGTAATTTTTATGAAAATAATAAGAGATTATTTTATTAATAAATTTAAAATTTCATTAAAATGCTACATAGTTTAACACAGAGATGGGGTTTAAAACATATATATAATGCTTTAACGTAAAAAAAACGCGGGAAGTTTTATAGTGTTTAAGTAGGTCATGTTATAAAGAGCCTGGATTCTCGTTTTTGCTGTAACTTGTAAGAAATTTTGGACGTACCTACTCATTGCTCAACAAAAACCGTTGAAATGATAGTTTGAGAAAAAACAATTATGACGTATAGACTTAAACTATATGGCGAGCTTTCTACCTACATCGGCGTCATACTATTACTAGTGGCATAAATAAAAACATTTATAACTACAGCACAAGAAGCTCAGCGTTACTGAAATTTTCAGTGAAAAGAACTTGAAGAAGACAATAACGACTAAGAATTTTGAAGATGAAGATAACAGTATCCGACTTTTAATTTTAGTCCTAAGGCCTCTACATCCTGCAGCCTATACACTATAGAGTAAGTATAGTGTAGGTGACACTAATAGTAATAATAAAAACAATGTAGAGTTAAATCTTGTCTTACAAGTTCTTGTGTGTGTATCTAAGAAAGAATTTACTAAGAGTAAGAAAAGAATATGGGTTAGGCGATCTGCGGAGAGCCTCAGCTCTCCTGACCATAACGGAGTTGATGAATAAATGGTGATTAATATCAGTCCTGTGAGTTTAAAACAAATGTTAATGACACATACACAACCATCACCCTGGATGTTAATGCAACAAAAGTCTTTCACATGAATAACGCCAACAACGATGGTTGTACGTTTATTACAAAAAAGCAAAGTAAACCATCAACGAATAAACAACACACACAAAGAACCACCTAAATAAGCAATAATAATAGAAGGCATCCCAGGTTCCTATAAAGAACCGGAACTGGCTACCAAAGTAAGAAGATGCAAAACGAATACTTAGCCAAGGGTGGCATTCTAGTGAAAGGAACGGAGCCGGCTGATCTAAACAGCCTACACCAAGATTGGCCAAAATGCGCACTTTAATCCATTAAACATTAAAATACATTTACATTCATAATCAGGGGCAGACATTACAACATTCAGATACAACAAATACAGGAGTAACTAACACAAAACAACATCACATTTACAGAAGTTGAAAGAATAACATCAAGCAGGACGCAAAACAGACAAACATTATCAAAGTACATACAGACAACACACAAGATATCCAGAGTCTAATATCAAATGGTATTATACTCTGGTATCAGAGAATCCAAGTAAAGAAAACTAAAACACCCACCGTAGTTGTGACGCAATGTTACTATTGCCAACGTTACGGACTTGTGGCTGCAGCCTGTAAATGTCTCCCACGTTGTGTGGGTTGTGGTGGTGATCGTCACATTACACATTGTCCGAAGGAACACGAAAACCATCTTTGGTGTAACTGCAAACAACAACATACAATCAGTTATAATTATAAGTTCAAAGAAATAAAAACAAGAATCTATAACATAATAGAAACTACCTCACAACACACAGAAACGAGACAAATACAATAAACAAGTAATACCACTTCTCCCAACACCTACACAAACAAAAACATTTGGTGCAGCAGTATGAAACCAGCCACATAGCAGACACGTAAATAATTCACACACAGTCCCAAACCAAACTAAGGAACAATAATACCTCTCACGCAATGGAAATAGTAAAGAATACATTATTTGACTTCATCAAAGAATATCAGAAAGACTGTATGACCCTTCTATTTCTAATCACAATAGCCAAAAGACACATAACACCCATCATTCCATATTTAGTACAACAATTCATGGACACCTTTTTTAGCCTAAAAATTCACAGTATAACACGTTATTATCCAGGGTGATCTTACTCCCATTTTATTTTAAGTTCCAAGAGGCATGAGATCAAAGACACAATAACACAAACAAATACTAATGTATTGGTTATAACTGAAACTATATTAAATAAGAATAATTCTCTTAAAGTTATTGGATGCACTTCAGTTAGAATAGACAGATTGAACAGAAACGACCAAAACTGGGGTAATTGCAAGAAATATAAATTATAAATAAAC
>NW_013668537.1:97417-129147 GCF_000517525.1 Limulus polyphemus | reverse complement strand
TTGCACAGTTCTGTTGATATCTTAGTATTTTATATAAGCTCATTATAGATTGGTAAGAGGTGTTCAAATTTCAATGTTGGATTTCAATTAGACAGCGATCATTTACCTATAAAATGTGATCTGGTTTGTTATGGATTTCGCGCAAAGCTACACGAGGGATATCTGCGCTAGCCGTTCCTAATTTAGCAGTGTAAGACTAGAGGGAAGGCAGCTAGTCATCACCACTCACCGTCAACTCTTGGACAACTCTTTTACCAACGAATAGTGGGATTGACCGTCACATTATAACGCCCCCCACAGCTGAAAGGGCGAGCATATTTGGTGTGACGGGGATTCTAACCCGCGACCCTCAGATTGCGAGTCGAGCGACTTAACTACCTGGCCATGCCGGGCTGTGGATGCTTCGTTAGGAAATAAGGAAAAAAATACAATGGCCACTTAAACTGCTGCTTGGTCAACCAAAAGACATGTCTAGGTGGGCCAGCTGGCTACCAAAACAAACGTTAAGCCCAAGCCCTGTTGTGGACAGTCCATTTATGCTTACATTTAAAACTCTTTGTATGTTCGTTTTATAATTTCGCTTAAACTATACAAGAGCTGCATATAACCATCCTAAATTTGAATCGATAGACTAGAGGGAAGGCCGCTACTCAACATCACCCACCGCTATAACGCATCCATGGCCATAAAGTGCTGAAAGCATTTTTGCGGCAAACAGCCGCGAACCTTGAATTAAAAGAGAGAAAAGTTTGAATTTCTAAATTATTTTTTTCTCACGAGAAACTGATGAAGAAAGTGTCAACAGATATTTATAATTCTGAACTTTCTGCTATCTTCTAAACTGTTATATATTAAAAACACGCATAATAAAAAGCTGATTAATAGGCATAGACGATTAATTTAATTTTTAAAAAGTGCAAATTTTGTATATATATTATAATTGTTATCTACGTTTTGTCAAAACACATTTTAATTCGTACTTTTAACTTCGTAAAACGCGACTGAAATCATCTTACGTACGTCTAACAAAGAACAATTAACTATTAACTAGTAGTCATATGATATTGCTATGTACACTGCACATGTTTTCCATGGATGCATACTTAAGAAAAAAAGTTTTAGTAGAGCAATTTTATCAATCTTCGTACTGAATTATTATTTTCCAAAAGTAATTCAACTTAAACTCATGGGAAGTTAATTAATTTTGTTGCCTGTATGGTAAATTAAAAAATACGCATGACTTCTAAAATCATTATTTTGACTATTTGTGTACAAAATTATTGTGCTGATCTTAGACGTGTGCTTCTAGACTTTCCAGCACAACTCACAGATATTATTATACAGAGGCTTGGAGAATGATATTTATCTATTTCCTTGACTTTTACAACTCAGGCGCAATAAAGATTGATAAGCATGTGAAAATATTTGCTATTCTTTATAAGTTAAGGAATTATACGTATGTATAAAAGGTGATTCTTTTACATGCCTTAAAACTTGCCGGTTTCATATAATTCAAAAAAAAAAAATTATTTTCAAGAAACGTTACCTGCATAGATTAGGTTTTTCCACAACCAGATGGGCAAACAGTTAAAAGTAAATGGATGTCTAGGTAGTAAAGGATTTTGATTATAATATATAAACTCTTCTGGTTCTACGTAATCTTTTATCTCTTTCATTTAATTAAATACAAGTTACAAGCTTTTAACTGTCAGTTGAACATAGATAGTTGATCAATGAAGAAGTAAGAGAGTGTATAAGTTCGATCAAACGACTGTCGAAACTAAGCAAAGAACGAAACATGAGCTTTAGGTAAAAATATAATACAAAGAATCAATAAAAGAGTTTCATAAGCCAGTAGTTCAAAAAGTAGAATCTCAAGCTATTCCTATAGAAGTTCAAGAAACGAGAAGAGAAGTTAAAGCATTAGAAGATGTGATTCATAACATTACAATACCACAATCCAAATCTCAGTTGGTATTAACAGCTATCAAAGAACAAAAACAAAATATATCGTGTTGATCTTAGGTGAAAAATTAAATGATTCGTTTTTAGAGCAACAAAAATCTGAATTACCATTCGAAGTAATTAATAAACCTGATTTAATTCAAAAACATTGTTGAAAAAGCAGGAGTAACAAATAAAGGTTTGAGTGATAAAAAGATAAAATAAACATTAAAATTGAAAACTTAAAATATAAAATATATAAATATATATAGAAAGAATAGAATAATTGGAAGCAGAGAAACATATATTAGAAGAAGATAACAAATCAAATGAACAAGAAATAAGTCATATAAAATTAAATATCGAAAAATTCAAGTCTTGAGAGGTTCGTATAAAATTATGAAAATAAATGGTGAAGGATTATTTGATTAATTATGGAAACTAACTGATAAGATAGTAGCAGGAAACAAAAGTAAAAAGTTATATAATAAAGCCATAGATTTAAAAGATATATTACTTAGACAAGGATATATAACAACGAAGTTGAATAATATTACAAAAGGGTTTTAACACAATAAAATAATTATATTACAGTGAACGTGTTTTTAAGAGATAAGCAAAAAGATAAATTAAAAGCAGCATACAAAAAGCAAGAAGCTGTTTCACTTCAAATAGATTAATCTAAATAGCCTAATCATCATATGTTTATAACAAAAACACAATTTAAACAGATAAATGATGGAAAGAAGATCACAATATCAAAAACACAATTAAAAGATTTTTACCATTTTTGGTCCCTATATTAATAACAACTAGCAAAGCAGTTGTGGCTGGTGAGGTAGGTGCGTGGAGTACGAAAAGATAATGAATAAAGTCAGTGAATTTGGATTTCCTAAAGGATATGGCTGTAAAAGAATTGGGAAAGTAGTAATTCAAAATTGGGAAGTATTACACCGAGTAATGAAGACATAGAGAAAATAATGAAAAATGCCAAAGATTTTGGATCCTCATGTGGGTCAGCAGTAAATCTTCAAATTTACAATGCTAAAATCAGGAGTTCGATTCCCCTTGGTGGACAGAGCAGATAGTCCGATGTGGCTTTGAAATAAACACCTACACACAAATGTTTTAAAGGTATTTGTCCTATTGATCTATTATGTAAGAGATAAAATCATTTGAAAGTGGAATTGTTAAATTAGATAAAAGTAAAGGACCTGGTAATCATTGGGTGTGGCATTACAACAATCCAAAATGTAATGTTGTTGAATATTTCAATTCTTACGGAGAATATAAAATAAACAATGTAAAATTTTCTAAAGATATAATACCGAAAGAAATGGAACAATGTTTAATATCAAGTGAAAAAGAAATTAGCTTTCTACAAAACAATGTATCATTAAAATGCTGATATTGTTGTATAAAATATTTAAAAGAAAGAAATTCCAGTCGTAACCCTAATGAAGTGTTATATGCATTTACCCAAACACAGTGATTTCAACGAAAATTATGTATTGATGAAAAATTTAATGGCAGTAAATAACAAGACTAATAGTTTGAGATTCTAAAGATAGCGAGCATTTGGGGGACCTTACAATAGAATTTAAAACTCCTATCAATCTAAGTAGTGGAAATTGTTCTTTAGCATTAAAATTATGTGAATGTGGGTATAACATGGAAGAACACATTGGTAAAAATTTTAACCGCAGTACTTTTAATACTACAACAGAAATAATTAGAAAAATTTAACAATTAAAAATGGAAATGCTACTCTATACGAGATAAATAATTGGTTTAGTTAAATTATTTAATGAAGATGATCCTCCTATAAAATTTGGTATTCAGTTTGCAACTTCAGTGTATATAATCAAATTAACAGATTGAAAGGAAGCAGTACGAAATATTAGGATTTGAAAAAAGAAGAAAATATATAGTCAACAGTTGTAGACGACATTTATATTCATCGTGATGTTATCAATGGAGTATTATATAATAATTATTTTTGCGATAATTTATCTTCCTTTACTCCTTCTAATACACCTGTAAGTTTAATTAAAATTGAAGAAACAAATCTAATACATGGAGATATTAATAGATCAAATTTTATTTATAGAATAAGAATAAAGATCACAGATCAAAATGATCATCCAATTGAGTTGAACAAATGGCAAGTTGTATATAGATTACTTCTAAGTAGTAATAAATGAATTATAATAAAATCGTATATTTGTAAAAAGCCGGAAATATTGTGGAAGGTTATTTTTACTGATATTTTAAAGCAAAACAAAATATAAAGTTCTTGAAGTTTTAGGTGAGAAAGCAAGTAAATTAATGAGTAATATATTAAAGAAATCTATTATTTTGGATAAGAAACATGAAGTGCAATATGGAACTGGATTTAGAATATTTTAAGTCGAAGTAAATGGAAAGGATTTTGGATCTAACAAGTATATCTATTTATTATCAAAATGTTATATAAAGTTTTGAATACAAACAACATTGCAATGGTAAGTGTACTGATGAAAATGAAATTGCTAAATATGATTTTTACATTAAAGGTACAAACGATAATATATATATATATTGTAATGGTTATGTTTGTCCAGAATTAAAAATTATGAAATAAGATGATTCCTCAGTTGGAACAGAAAATGTAACTCTAGCCAATACAAGAAATATTTTTTACAAGAGCTGAATTGCATATTGGTAAAACGTTGATTGAAGAAATTGAATTACCCTGTCTTGCCCATCATGTTCAAGAACTAATAAATTTCACAAACGATTACAGCACAAGCGATGTATCTAATATGTTATTCTATGTTGATACCTCAGAAACCTCATGTAAACAGATTTTGGTATCTGATTACAATGGATCAACAACATTAGGTGGTGTTGATGGTAATGATAAAATTGATAAATTAGTATCAGTATTTAATCATAATGCTTCTTACAACGAAGGTTTTTACCAAAAGATAAATTCTAACAAAAAATAGTAATAAAATAAAATTATGGATAACAATTAAATAATGCATTGGATACTTTAATGATATCAGAAAATTTATTTCAAATATCAAGTGAAATTTGTTATCTGTAAATGAAAGTAATGACTTGATTTATACTGATGTACCTAATGAAAATTATCAAGTTGTTATATATGTGTGATATTTCGTTATGGTTACCTCATATTACACTAAACTCTGAACAACAAGTCGAATATAGTAGTTTTACTCTAAATCCTCAAGCTGATGTTCAAATTAATCGGGGTGGTGTAAGAGTTATCAAAAATGATGTCCAGAATAAATCAGGTAGTGCATATATCATAAACACCACAATCGATGAAATTGGAAACACTTATGATTTTTCATCAGTTTCAAGATAAGGAAAATAATCAAAATATAAACAATATGATTTTCGATATATTGATATATTAAGAACATGGGTAAGAATTAATAATGATAAATACCCAACTGAAGATTACAATGTTTCATTCAAACTTGGAGAATTAAATAATTCCAGATATCGTTTGTTTTTTAATTTCGCGCAATTTGAATTTTTGAATTTGTTTTAGTTGCCAGAAGGACTCAGTCTTCAAATTCGTCACATTATTACAGGATTCATAGTTCGAAACGTTGAAACAAATTATTAGATACAATTTTCCGTAATTGGTACAGCTTAATAAACATCCAGTTTCGGTATTGATATTATTCAACCCAGTTGCTAACAAATCTAAGTGATATCTGTAGCACTCGACTCGCAATCTGAGGGTCGCGGGTTTGAATCCCTGTCACACCAAACATGCTCGCCCTTATAGCCGTGGGGGCGTTATAATGTGTCGGTCAATCCCACTATTCGTTGGTAAAAGAGTTGTCCAAGAGTTGACGGTGAGTGGTGATGACTAGCTGCCTTCCCTCTAGTCTTACACTGCTAAATTAGGAACGGCTAGCGCAGATATCCCTCGTGTAGCTTTGCGCGAAATCCATAACAAACCAGATCACATTTTATAGGTAAATGATCACTGTCTAATTGACAGCTTATATAAAATACTAAGATATCAACAGAACTGTGCGAGGCACAGTCGCTATTTACTAAAAGTTCCAGTAACTTCTTTCCGTTCTGTGTGGTTTCATTACAACCGAAATCCTTATGTTTGCTATTAGTATTATTATTAAGACCTATTATCGATTATTATTGATTTCACTTATTTAATAATTTTATATTTATTGTTTGAGATGGAGAACAATAAATTCCTGCTATTGTAATATAATTATTATTTAATAAGTAGTTATATATTATTATACATCCAGTTGTTGATTCAACCGTTAACTGTATCACACTCACAGATAGAGTTTATTTATAATTTATATTTCTGCAATACCCCAGTTTTGGTCGTTTCTGTTTAATCTGTCTATTCTAACTGAAGTGCATCCAATAATTTTAAGATAATTATTATTATTTCTCTTATTCATCTTTGGCCTAGATGACCTCGCAAAATATACACCTTTTCCCTGAGAAAATTAGAAAGCGCATGCAACCTTTCAGAGCCAGGAGTGGGGTGGGGGTGGGGGGCAGGATCCACCGTATGTTGCTGAAGTTTCGTTATGTCTGTGCCGTGCACGACATCTACTCCACTGCCCCAGTGGATACACTGTACTCAGTCGGAGCAGGCTGAGATCAGAGAGGGTCTCAGTTCGCGCGAGCCATTGCGCCAATGCATCAAACTCTTCGGATAACGGCAAAAAAAGTACTCGATATTTGAGAATAACATTGCAAATATTTCTCCGGATAACTTTGTTATTCTTGTACTTGTCTCATGACATAAACATTATTTATCTTGTAGGAGAAATAATATCTTGAATTTAGATTTTCATGAGCAATTTTTGGTAGCTACACTGACCACCCAGGAAAACTCTTTGGGTAGTCTGCGGACTTTTTTGGTGGCCAATGACCACCGCTAATTTCGAGCTGTGCACATTATGAGAACCTTGCACATATATTTGTTGAACATTTGTTTCATGACTGTTAGCTTTGGTTTCTATATGTGTAGTTTTGATTTTCAAATAAATGATTCTAATTATATTGGTACCATATATTTTTCTGTATTTCGATTACAAATTGTATATTAAGTTATTTTTATGAGATTTCATATACTACACTTATCCTAATTTAGAAAAACAATTCTAAGTTCCTATATATTTGCAGTAAAAATTTCGAAACTGTAACATTTAAATTTCTGTAGTGTCGGATTTCTCATTAGAACTAAAACTTTATATGTCATAACTTTGGAGACCAATTTTGTAATTTAAGTGCTTAACATATTGTTACGACAGCGGAAGTCACGTGACTCTGGGAGCATGCGCACTGGAGTTTCTCGAAGGATAAGGAATTATCGGGGAGGCTCGAGTTTGTTCGAGGCGCCCTCATTTTTAGTATATAAGCCTGGCGAGAAAAACCAGCGTGATTGAAGAGACAAATAATTGAGTCAAGCGAAAAGTAAGTAAAGTGGTGGACACAGCAGATAGCCCGATGTAGCTTTGCTGTGAGGAAAAAACACACACACATTATACTAATGGTAATACTGCACTAAATATTTACTTTATTTAATTAAATAATGCACCAAATAATACAAAATAATAACACACAAAAAGCAGACAATGTCCTATAACTATCACAGTTTTTTGGCTTTCTAACTATGCCATAAGCTCTGTCAGTGTGTTTCCAGTGGGAATAAAGTTTGAACTGGAAGCAAAATAGACAATTTTCTGTAAACAAAACAACGTAATTGATAGATTAAACTTTGACATTCAGTTGGTGATATATAATATAATATTAACGTCAGAAGAACTATTTGGAATTTGTAAAAGTCAGGTTGAAGCAGGTGGGCGTGGCAAGAGGGGTCTGATTTTCTGGTTTATGGCTTTGTAACCAAATAAGATTGAAGTCTATACAAATCATGCTTTACCTGAGCGATTACAACAATTTAATGAGTAATTTACGTTAAATTTCTTACTTCTGCTATCTTTCTATCCTTTTCTTCTTTTAATGCTTTGTATCTGCTTGTTGTTTTTTCCAATGTTTCATCATCTCCAGCAAATTTTATATATTTCTTACTTCTGCTATTTTTCTATCCTTTTCTTCTTTTAATGCTTTGTATCTGCTTGTTGTTCTTTCCAATGTTTCATCATCTCCAGCAAATTTTATATATCACTTCGAGTACATGTCATTATCTTAAGCTTAATCTAGATTATATTTTATTCTTAACAAAATTCTACTCCTGATATCAATGTTATAATTATTACTATCGTTGAGAGCCCCCAGTGGCACAGCGTTATGTCTGCAGACTAACAACGCTAGAATCCTTTACTTACAACGTTAGCTTGGTGTTTAATTACAAACAAACAAAAAATAATATTTATTTACATGGAGTCAAAGCACTTGTTTTACATATGAGACACAAAACATAATAGAAAGACACAACTGCTTACCGATCCTTCCTGCAGTGTGGAATGGCCTACAATCAGCCAGGATTGGCTGCATGGTTGTGGAGCAAGCAAGTTTAGCTCAAATGAAGCTGTGGCCATTTGCATAGGAGAATTGAAGTCTCAGCTAATTTCAGTATATGAATGTCTCACTTTTTAATCATAGAAAGAGGATATCAGCCATTTCCAAGAACGTCTGCATGGTAAAGGGTTCTGATGGGAGGGGATCTTCCTCCACAATATTCCCTTTGACTATGGCTGAACATGTGGTCTCCTTCAGGGTTATCAAAACCTTGAGTTATTTCTCAATCAAAGTGTAACCTTTCATGCGAGAATGTAGGTGGCCAAACAGCAAAATGAATTTGAGTAAAACGTCGGGCAAGTCCAGTCAAAAGACAATATAACCAGAAGTGCCATGAATGCCATTTTATATTACAAGTATCTGAGGTGGATGTACTTGGTCAATCTGGACTCTGAGTAGTCAGAAGTTCTGTAGGCTTGAATGTTTTAATGGTTCAATCACAAATATAAAATTATTACCATGTAATAGAGGTAATTTCCGTAGATATAAGTGTATTCACATGCACGTGAACTTCCTGGTCCACCAGGCTTCATCTTGGGTACACACTTTATCAACAAGTAGCTGTGGTCTGCATTGTATTATTACAAAATAATTTCACATGCAATTAAGATTTCCACCATTGTCTTATTATTATAATAACAGAGTCCAGGTCCCATGGGGAAGAAACACAAGCAGAGACTCATAGACAATTAACTTAATTATGGTGAGCACTTTGGATACATTGTCCTCTACCCCTGACCATGAGATTCCAACAGCACAAACATTTCTACCAATATCGTCTTGATACTCGAAGCAACTACCAAGCAATTTCACACGTTTCTTACTATCTGTTTGAAGCCATACACTCACAGTTCACACTAAAATGTGTTCTAACTGCAATTTGTATAAATGTAGAAATATTAATAACTACTCAGTAAGAGGTATGTGCTTATGAAATATTGCCATCTGCACAATAGAGCATGTCACATTCAAACCAATAAGTTTTAGAACTCATAGTGATTGCCTCCAGTTACAAAACATTTGATCGTTTAAACTTTACAGGTGTATGTAATACAACATTCATAAATGATCCGATGTAATAATTTGTATACATGTGAAACATTGCACACGCAACCATATGATATAATGCATATACATAAATATCACCATCACATATCATTATACATGCTTATAGTGTTTGACCAGCTGCATGAAGAATTATGTAATATAACTACAGAAAAGTCAGTTATTAGTTCCACCACTTGTATCTTGATAGCAGAACTTCTGATACCTTACCTACATGTGAGCCAATAAATTTGATGCTCTCTTTTAGCATTATCAAATAATTCATTGAAGGCAGAATTCAAATAAGAATTGACAGCCAAAAATCTTCCAGCCAGGATTAATATGCCTGCTGTTTAATATAGCACATTCCAATACACATTCGCCCATTCAGCCTAAATATAACATTCAACAGTAAAATATATTTACTATTCTATGCGACCACAGACACCAGTTACCATATTATCATGATATTATACCTCCATCTATAAATCGATCAGATTCAAACCAATTACTACAGTCAGCATAACAGAAAAATAAATACAGGCAAAATGTAGTGAAACAATGACATTTTATCTAAGATTTATTATATACTGATTCATATTCTGTAATCATTAAGAGCACAACTTCCTCACAAAACTTGTAGAAATGATATAGAGATATCATAATACTTGCGTATTAATGCTTATTAGATTTTGCACTTACATACACACAAGTGGTCTCAAATTCTTTTTGCTTTAATGTCCTGCCAATTTTTGGCAAAAAATTCCACCTGAATGCTTGAGAAGCAAGGATTGCAAAGTCCCTTCAGTCTTCAAGTATTAGAAAGCTTAATTTTCTGTCCTGTGAACTTTTAGGCATTAAATCTAATAATACCAACGAGATAGTACAAGCAACAACTGCAAGATGTCATACAAAATCTTGACACTGAAAAGCACTCAATAGCTCGGAAAGTAAGAATTGCAATGCCCTTTTAACTTAGTTTAAGAACCCATAATAATAATATCCAGTTGTACTAACGTCAGCTGCCCTAATTATTTAATAATCAAGCACCTATCAGCTAATGTCCTATATAAATCTCATCATGAAACCATCGTTTGGAATAAACCAGTCGATCAATTAACTAACCAATCTTACAACTGATCTGACAGTTAATCACATTTGTATTGATCAGAAGGTTGGCATCATCATCATGGCTAATCATAAGTGCTATCACACAACACCTGAATTAGTGTTTCCTCATATGCTTACTTTTGAAAAGTCATAAAGTACTCCCAGCATCTTCCTCCTCATCTGTTGAATCGAAATGATATAAACCAGTACTCTCACTAACATCTAACTCTCTGATTCCTGGTTTAACCAGTTCATGAGAAGTTCATCAGTAACATATCACTTTACCTTGCTAACAGTTTCAGTATGCTTATGCACACTACAGAATGCTTCAGTTCATAGTTTAATGGAGTGAAATTTCAGAGGATTACAAAAAAATGTTAATTTCATCTAGAGCTGAGTTGCTTACTTGGCACTGACATGTACCAAAGCCATTCTCAGTCTCGTGTTCAAGCTTTTATCCTTTCACTTCTTTATCATATGGTAGCCTTTTTTAGTTGTTTACGTACAAATTCGTATGCATCAATTAATTTAGACCTCTACTACTCCAAGTACAAGTATCTTTGGTTCACTTGGGATTGACAAATTTGCAAGCATATACTCGATAATCTGTACTACCATATTACTAAACTATCAGGTGGGTTTATATAGTGAAATGCATGTATCTATCACACTCAACACATTGCACAAGTAGAAAAGACTATTGTAACTAGCCCCTTGGTTCGTGTGGATTTTTTCATGCTCTGTATCATGTTATCCGTTGTTCAGCTAACACGTTAGCAATAGAATCTGCTAACATATCGTCCAACAGCTAAGCTTTGGTCTACTTGATAATGACTATTATTTATTAATATCTAATTCAATCTCTAGGAGAAAATCAGTGATATCCAAGGCTATTCTATGAAATGGAGAACCAATAACTGTTTGCTAAAATTTACTCTGTTTGGCTGTTTTTCCCCTCTGGAAAGCACACACACAGTATAGTTTGTAACATTCCAAATGTCTCAAAGTTAATGTGGCCAAAAGAACAAATTTTGCACATTACCACATGTGCATGTAATGCCCTATTAGCCTCCATTCCTTACATTGTGTAAAGTTTAAAGTATCTCTTTCCTAGAGCTTTAGGGAATACTATTTGCAGGGCAAATTGAAAATAACATCTCGGTGTTTTATAACTAAACTACAGTTCATCTTTCTGCTCCTGTAACTACTTATACAAGAGCCACAGGTTACAGGTTTCTGTACTGTATTCTTCTATTTATTTAATCTACAATGGTCACACTTCACTTTGCTGCATGGCAAGTATTGAAAATGCTAGATCTTGATATTTCAGTTGCTCTTCCCAGACATTTTGAAATATCAGCATCCGTACCAATATGGTAAGCATCCGTCAGTGGAATTATCACATATTGATTGGTTAAACATAATTGCTGCTGCCATTGCTTTCATTCCCACAGTGTTAAAGGTCAAGACATTCAATGAACGACAAAAAAAGTTGTAGTCTTTCAATTTTCTGATCCATTGTGTAATAATCCCTTCTGGATTTTAAAACTTTGCCAAAACAAGGTTTTCACAAATGATGAATTTCCACATAAGCAGTGTTGGTAATATTTGACAAATACTGTAACTGCAAGCAATTTTTATTTGTGATGTTATATATGTGTTCAGAACTCATCAGCTTATGATTAGTGTACACAATTACCATTCTACTCCATGGTGCACCAGCAACAATACTGCTCCAGTTACACTATCCCTGGCATATATATACATTAGGAATGGACAAATTTGTGTTAGGTATGCTGATGCTGGAGCTTCTAGTGAAGCATACTTTAGTGACTGTCACTGACTGAGATGCATGGTCACATTAACTCACTAATCTTTGTGGATCTCTCAAGTGCTTCAAAATGAGCTATTCAGTGCTTTACCAACACATCAGCTATAGACTGTGTCAAGCAAACAATAAGCCTCAGCACATTCTGTGAAGTAGACAACATCAACTAGCACATACTGATTATTTCATTTATTCTCTTGGGGAGGACCAGCGATATTCAGGACCATTATTTCTAGAGGTGAATCAACAGTTCTGTACCGGAGTTTACTCTCTTTAGGCTGAGACTTTCTATGGGTGGCACACACACCTTACAGTGCTGACGTCAGTGCAGAACAACTTGACTGTGGCCAGTAGAACTGCTGGTGAACATTATCACAGATGTGTGCAGCACCTTAATACACATAGTTCTGTGAAGTCTGGAGAATCTTGTGCCTCAGTGCTCTAGGTACCACTAAGCTGTAACACAGGTTAAGAATCTTGTGTCTTTGGTTGATAACTATGGTACAGCACTCCTTCCTGTGCATATAATTGCTCATACATCTATAATACATTCTGAATCTATACTAGCCGAGCTTCACCTTGCTGTATGGCAAGTTGCACCCATGCTAGATCTTGGTCCTTCAGTTGCTATTCTCAGAGCTTGATGTTGTTATGGAAGAAATGGCTCCAGCTCCGACATGGTGTCCAGGAACTGGATATTCAATGAACAAACAGAGTTTTACCCTGTGTCAAGACTTTGTAGGCATTTCTGTGTTGTAGCCCTAGATGATGCAATATGACAAGTCGTATTCCCGCAGTTCTTTATTCAACATGCAATTAGTCACTTCAGCAATGCATTTGTCCACCCTAATGGTGCACTTTCTATCATACAAGTAGTTTAATTAGGTTTCACAAAGACCACAACTTGAAGCAGTTTTTTCTTAATCAGGCAGTATCTGCATTCAAGAGATATAAACAAAAGACTAGCATATATGATTACATGTTCTACTCCATTGTACAAGTGTCATAGCATTGCTATAACTTCATTATTGCTGGCATTGTTATCCAACAAAAACTTTCACTCCTTTCCTGGACCCACTATCACTGGGGCTTTCACTAAAGCATGCTTCAGTTACAGGAATGCTTGCTTACATTCCTCTATCCATCTAAAGTACATCTTGACCTTAATGAGAAGTTGGCCACAAATCATAAGTAATAAATGCAAAACCAAGGAAACTGTGGATTTCTCGCTTGGTCACAAGTTGAGGCCACTCTTGCACCACTGCAATTTTAGCAGGGTCAGTGGAGACTATCTCTATCCAAAATATGACCAAAAATCCTACTTCTGCGTACATTTTCATGGTTTCAGTTTAGAACATGTTTTATAATTAATTGGAATACTATTTTTAGGTTCTCAGCCACAGACTTGAATGTGCAACCAAACACTAAGATGCTGCTCACATAGATCAGACATATCTCCCACTGTACCCTGTTTACAGTAAGCTCAATTATCCTCTTGGAAGTGCAGTCTGAATGGCATGACATAAAGCTCTTACAAGCTGCCTCATGCTAAATGGAGTTTTAAGTCTGCTCTCATTATCCAGTTCAACTTACTAGTATCCAGAACCAGCTCTAAGGTGTTAAACCAACTGGCGTCCTCCAGTTCATCTAGATACTCTTATTTCTATGGGAGGGAAAAGCATCAATGTAAGTTACCACATTTTCCCATCTAAAATCAAGAGAAAACTTATTTGTGCTTCCTTTCTGATAATCACTACCAAAGAAGACCAAGCACTCTCTGAAAGCTGAATGATCCTGTCCTTTGACATCAGTACTGACTACTTCACTAATGCTCCAAGAAAACATGCACGTGGTTATTTAATCACATATGCATTGCCTGTATCTACGTAATGACAAGTTATTTTTGGTAAACCCAATCACCAATCTGGTTGCAATAATACACTAGTATATTCAACCAACAAATCACTGAACTGATGCAACTGCATTTAGTCCAGAATGAGACAGAAGTAACTATGGTGATACTGTTACTTTTACTGTGCTGACAACCATTCCAGTGGGAAGCTGCATAATTAATCATTTGTAATTGTGGAACAACATAAGGGACTTAACTAAGCAAGCTAATGCTTATAATGCTAGACAGGAAACAATGAATTTCATGCATGGTCTCTATTACTGCCTTACACAGCACCGACACATTAGACATTATATATAGTAACCATGGAAACACCAATTGTGTAGATGGAGATACCGCAATTCTCTCTGCCAGTAACAGTCCACTGTTTCTGTGTCTGGTCTAATCAGCATGAAACAGTTCCTGTATCAGCTCACCAGTTGCACAGATGAAGATGACTGATATTTTATGCATTATGTGAACCTCAAGGGCGCCAATAGGTCAGAGATGACTACTTTTATTCTGTGAGCCATGCTTTCTAGGCATAATCAGAGAATTTTCTCTACATTTATGTCCAGAAAATAATCGTTGTCAACTGGCTTTGCTCACTGTGCACAACTCAGCAATAACTGTATTCCAGTTCCAAAGTTGCATCTTGCTCAAGTGCTCTGACCATCCAAGCTCAAGATCAGATCCACCACATGTGTAATACAGACCATCTATTATATGCAGTTTAATCCCCAAAACACATCAGAAAATTGCCCAGATCCTCTTTTGCCATACCCTTAGATATTGCAGGTTAGGTCTGATTTGCTCCACTCACAAATAGACTGCAGCACGTAACTTTAACTGCATTCTGCTGTGAGTCAATCTGTGAAGGCACCATTAAGATCACCTTCAGATTCACGTGCTTTAGAAATTTTATTAATATGCATTGTACTCCCAAAATGTCAACTGAATAGTTGTAGATAATAATAATAAATGAAAAACTTTAAACCAAAAATTACATAAATAGATCTTCAATAACAAAATTATAGGCATAAAATGCACCCCTTTCATGTATATGGAGTTATGTCAGAGAAGATTGAACTCTAACTATGGTCAATATTGTTGTTTTACACAAACCCAACTTTGAAGTTCAAGGTCAGAATTTTGCATAACCTGGTCATTGCAACAAGGAAGAGTGCAAAAAAAAGGTTTAAAAATATGAAAATACAAAAACCCTTATATATATATACAGTATCACACAAGTATAGTGCTGCATCTGATCCCAGCCCATGTAAATAATGACTGTATTTAGATAAAGAACAGTTTAATATAGTCCTACTGTGTGGAGATAGTCCTGGTTATGACGTTAAACTGCATCCAGCAGTAGGACAGTCAACTGTCAGAGTAGCAGTGAGATAAGTACTCTCTAGCTACTGCAGTCTCTGGGTTGCCCTTAGGCAAGGTGTAGCACCCAGTAACCTCCCTTACCAGGGTTACAGTTGAAGCCATTACAGGTGCATCATTTTGTCTGGTGGATGCCTGGTGCAATTGGGACAACAATAGAGACCTGGTCAAGTTATTTGAGCACTGCAACCTGCAGGAAGAGTTGGCAACCTACTGCAGAATTTTGCCAAGCATAATCTGTGGTATTTCACAAATAAAACAAACAAACAATGGCATGAAGGGGTTCCCTGATAGAAGTGGGGAGAACACCTCGCTTAGTAAGGAAAGTCATCTGTGATAGGTTACTCCTGATTGTTAGTATGCTAATGTCTGCACCCAGAAGAGAGCAGTCAAAGTGACAACGTGAGGACTCTACACAAAATTGGAAAAACAGTTTAATGTCAAACATGAAATGAAGAAATTAAAGATTAATATTCTGAGTCAGTATAAAACACATTGGAAAGATGGTGGACCTATTGTTTCAGAAAATATGAAAATCATTTATTTAGTAGGACAGATGCACAAAAGAGGAGTTGTTGATTTTGGATGAAGAAACCTCAAAGTGTTTGCATAGAATTTGGGCAATATCTATGCATTGACAGTTGAAAATGAGGAAGAGGACAATGATCATTTCAATGCCAACCTTGGTAAACCAAAAAAGCAATGCAAACATCAATAAGTGGTCATAGTTATGGGAGATCTAGATGTAAAAGTTGATTGTGAGTGGAAAATATTGTTGGACCACATTGACTTGAAAAGAAAAATGTAAGAGGAAAGAAATGGATTTATTGGTGTGTTGCATATTATCAAGTCATTACAAACAGATGGTTTGAGCACCACCTGAGATGAAGGTATACGTGGAAGATGAAAACCCATAGTACAAAGAGTATAAGAAACTTGACAAAAGAATTTAATCAATGTTCAATGAAAGAAAAATGGCTTAATGATGACATATAGAAATAGAAAACAAAAGGATAAAGATGTTAAATCAATGTATAGGAATATCAAAGACATCACAGGTAAAGGAGGATGCATTGTTAGTGGATTTATAAAATCTAAGAATGGTGATGTAATTATGGAACAGAAACAAGTATTGAAAAGACGGACAAAATATACTGAAGATTTATTCCATGACAGTCATTACGAAAAACCATCTATTAAGAAGAACATGGAATGATTGAAAATTCTTAACAAAAGTACAAACAGTTATCAACAGAATGAAAACCAATAAAGCTGCAGGACCAGATGAAATTACAGTAGAACAAATAAAATGTTTGGAAGTATTTGGTATAGAAAAGCTAACAACTATTATCAATGAGATTTATGAAACTGGAAAAATACACGAGAATGTCAGTAAATCAGTTTTTATGTCATGTGCTCCCCTAAAGACCTGGAACCATTGAATGTGAGCACCATCAAACCATGAGTTTCATGAGCCATGTGACAAAGACCCTATTAAGAGTATCGATGATAAGAGCTAGAAGTTAAAATAAGACTGAAGATCGCAAATAATTAATGAGGTTTTATTGAAGATCATGGTACAAGAAATGCTATCTTCATGGTACAAATGCTATCAGAGAGAGATATAGAAATGAAAAAAGAACTTCTTTTGTGTTTTATTTATTATACCAAAGCTTTTGATAGAGTCAAGCATGTGGATTCAATGAAGATGCTGGAAGAACTTGACATTAATGATAAAGACTTTAGAATTTTAAAAACCTCTATTGGAACCAATCTGTAGCAGTGAATATAGAAAATGAATTAAATGATTACATCAAAATTAAAAGAGGCATGAGGTAAAGCTGTGTCTTTTCACCTGACTTGTTTAACTTGTACAGTGAGAAAATCCTGAGAGGGATTGAGGATTTACCAGGGCTGATCATTGGCAGACAGAAGTTATACAACTTGAATTATGCTGATGGTTTAGAAGGGAAGCTGCATAAAATTTTAAAGTTGTAAGTGAAATTCAGGAGTTTAAATATTAACTGTAGGGAATCAGAATTCTGCATCTCAAAATATTATATTAAAAAAAATTAATTTTACATTTCCATTGCAACCCTCCTCTGATTAGCAATGAGAACAAAAATAAAAAAATAAAATACTCAATCTACACACAAAATGGAAGTAAATTCGAATTTATTTCCCATCACCAAAGATACTATTGCAACCAAGATACAATGAATGCTATGCAAACATTTCCAGTGCAAACAAAACTGATTACCTTGAAGATACAAGATATTTTAAGATAAGTAACTACATTTGATATTACAGCAACTTTCTTTCTAAAGGAATTCTGAACTAAAATGCAGACTATAACTACTGTTACTTCAATATGCTTTCAAATTTGAACTTTCTTAAAACATTCAGTACCTCTGATCAATCTAAAAAATCAAATCCTGTTATTAATATTCCACAAAGCAAATACTTCTAAAACCTTTAATTAATAAAAAGGTTATTTTGGTCATGGTAAATATATGTTATAATCTTGTGCTTTTTTTTTTTTGAAGTAATGGTTGATGCTTACAGTATGGTATTTCTATTCATGATAATGAGAAATTATATTTCAATGGTGTTAAAAACTATGTTGGCTAACATAGATGTTTGTCAGTTCTCAACTATTTTAAAATACTATTACCATAAATGAGTTCTTGGTTATACATGCATAACATACAATAAACAAATCAGAAAAAAGTTAATAAATCAATGAAACTAATGACTGTATAACAGTAAAATAAGTATGTCATATTTCATCACACTTTGCTGAATTTCACACAAAGCTAAATGAGGGCCATCTTTGCTAGTCATCCCTAACTTTGAGGTGATAGATTAGCACCACCCATAACAAACTCTTGGTCTGCTCTTGTCAGACCAAATAGCATTACTTTGACTGTGACTCTTATAAGATACCTATGGCCACAGAGTACAGTGACAGAATGCAGACCATGGAACCACAGCTACATAGTCCAGCATGTTAACTACTGGGCCATGCTTGGTTTCATCACAGTAAGAAACTGATAATCTATTCACATTGTTCTTTACTAGTTTAATATGGGTTTACAAATAAAAGTTTTTAAAGAGCACATCAACCACTCTTGTGCTCAATACCAGCATTCATCAGACTGGATGAGAGATATAACATACAAGTATAAGTTGAAACACTTTTTACATCAGTCATTTATAAGACAAATCTTAGGATGTAAAACTCCTTAACTGGTAGAGTGATGACATTCAGTAGTGTTATGTAGGTGTGATATTACACCACAAGAAAATTTATAATACATTGTTCTTTACTGGCCCAATAGGCATATCTGAAAGAAAAGTTAATGATATTACACATATATTACTACTGAATGACATAAGTTTACCAGCTACGGTTCTCCATCTAAAATGACAATGATGCAGTACAGAGAAATGTATTTAATATTAATTTCCAATCAGAACAAGCTACCACCTTACATCAAAACTAAATATCAACTCAGTACTGAATATAGCTAATGAAATATACTTTTATTTTGTTCTTACTTATAAAGATTAAAATGTTTCATCAGTTTGGTGCCCTTACTGTTATTCAATTATTTTGTCGAATCAAATATTTTCTAATCTTCAAATAATTATTATGATGACTTTGCTGTATAATATTTTTTGTAAGAGTAACAAAAATTGGAAGGAATATTTTTAACTTCAGTGCAGGATATCTTTCAGGAATACAGTTCATACCTATTTTAAGCAAAAACTATTGATTTTCTATGGATTAATCCCAGAAAAATATTACTTACAAAACAGTTGGTAGGTTGCATGTAAGTGAGTGTTATTAAAATGAACAACCTGGTTTGTAAATGGGAAATGGAGAGTTGTGTAGTCTAATTACCAGATCATCCATTTTAATAAATTGCTACTCCAGGTATTATATAGCAGCCAAAAAATACAATTTATCTCTGAAACACTGGTTATTAAACTGAAAGTTACCTTCATCACAAGCAATTCAGATATTGTCAACATCAGTTTTGTTTATTAACCTTGCATGTCTTTCCCTACAGGTAAATTTAAGCTTCATCAAATATTTATATTGATAAGTTTAATTAAAACAAATTTTCAATTTTAAAACTTAACTATTTTATCACAATTTAAATTATTATAATCCTGTTAAACACAAATTTGTATTTGCAATTGACATACAAATAGTTTTGAGGCTGATTCTATCACCTGTTAATTTTTCTCTTTCAAAAAGAGATAACTTTATAAATTAGAAACTAGTCAAGGGGGTAATGTCTTCTTAACTTCCTCTGGAACTCTTTCTCTATACCATTCATGAACAGCAGCATCATAAGTGGCTAGAACCCCACCAGAGTTTAAATACTGTATGTCTTTGTGATATTCCAAACTATTCCCATGCATATCTGTCAGTTTCCCACCTAGAATATGCAGAAGAGCTTCAGGAGCACAAGTATCCCACTTCTTGCACCCTTTGCTGGCAAAAACATAGGCATGAGCCCTTCCTTCAATAAGTAGAAGAACCTAAGAAAACAGGGAATAATCTATATCTTTTTATTACAAAAACTTGCATATGCTAACGAAGATACATTAAAATGACATAAACAACAAAGGCAGTTTATCATGTAGTTTTATTGTATACTGAAACAAGGAGTAATTAAGCCTTTCCAATGTACAATGATATAAATTTCTCCCTTTAAAACATATTTCAATTCAGTTTACTTATATAATAAACAATAAAGATCACAATTCTTATCAGTTTATATGCAGGTAAATTATTAAAAAATTGTGAAAACTAAAATAATAACTTCTTCATAAATGGTAAGACTTAGTTGTACAAAGAACTATCTAAAGCATGACTGAATAAAGAAATATCCAAAGCTTTATCTTTGTTGATTGGTTTGTAATGTAGAGTTTCTAAAGATGAAACTTGATAAACCACTTCAAAAATATTTCCTTGTTTAATGGTTTAATACATTGTACTTTACTGTTAAGACAGTTAACACTAGAATGAATTAAAATTATTTAAATCTTTTTATTATAAAAATATTTTCTGCTAACTAAGATATATTAAAATAACAAAGGTTGTTTATTATGCAGTTTTATTTTACTAAATAGTAATTAGCCTCCCACCAAATGTACAATAAAGTACTTCTTTCATAAACAAGTGGTTACTAGTTTTGATTACCAAAAACACCTAGATGATAGCCCAACTAACTGAACTACCAATTTAGTAGAAGGATGAACCTGGACTACTCTGAGTGGCAAAAAAAAAAGAAAGTTATTGGCTGGGAACAGTTGGTCCACCACATTTAATCATTGAAATTATTTGCATTACTCTCTCAAAACTAAATAAATCTTTGATTTTAGATAAAGCATGAAAAGAAGATAAACTTTTGTTCAATCTAAACTTAGTAACTTTTAATGCTAATATTGAAATATTAGTAAGACTACTTTTAAATGTTACATATATATTATTTTAGAAACTTGCTGTTTGTATTAGACAATTTTTTAATTATTTTCTGAAATCAAATGAAATCCTTTCTTGCCTTGTGACCAGCTCCTCCAACACGCAAAACTTCATCAGGCTTCATAGCATCAATGGTTAAGTTAACATTCTTGTTTGAATGTGAACGTGTTGTGGTTATTATGCGTTTCCCCTCACATGGAGCCTTTTTTTCTATTCCAAAAACTCCTATACCATTCATTCCCCATAATGTACGCCCTTGTTTGTAGACATCTTTTTCAACCTGATGAATGTAAATATTTATTATATTGACTAGATTATCTTCCTCATAAGAATGACTGTGAAGGTCTTACCAATGTTAAGATCTTTCGTTCTAAAAAAGCAGTCTTTTAAGAAAGCTTATAAACATAATGTAATTGTGTTAATGACAGAAATTTCATTATAAGAGGGTTATTTAAATTTTAACTGACTAATGCTATTACCATCAAAAGCTTTGATCAAAGCATATCTACCTACATAGGCCAAAAACAGTAATTAAGTTATACAATAATGCAGATAATAAAATATATGGTAATTAGATGGCATTAATTCATCAGTTGGGTGTCTATCTCCCTACTGTTATCAATATTTTTAGGATGTAATTCCAATAACAACTCATGAGGCTTAGCCCATCTTATAAGATTTAGGTTAGACTTGAATCCATATACAAATTAAAAATTCAAAAAATCATCATAAATGATAAAAATAAAATACATATACTTATATAGAGTATTGGAACTAAACATGGAAATGCACAAGCTCTACACACATACAGGAGTAGTCATAAAAAACAAGCGATTGCAATGCAATTAAATGATCAATTTATCATTAGTATAATTATTACAGAAAATACAAAAGAAAAGCAAACAACTTGTACAATGTAATACCATTTTGTATTTGCTTTAACCCTTTGTGCAGAGTAGGGGTCAAAGTGCACATGCCACAACCTTTTACACAGTTCTATTCAACAAGGTATTATTCAGGGTTTTTCATAGTATGCATTTGATCACAAACTGTGCACCTGTAAAAATATTTTTGCAGTTCAAAATTCACTTATATAAGGAAGTTCAAGTGGATAAATATTTAGAAAATATATTCAAGATTATAAGAATCCATTCCAGAGTTGATAAATAAAGGAAAGGATGATTTATATTTAAATAGAGTAGAGGCAAGCTTGTTTGTAAGGGCTATTAACTCAACTATAAGGGCAGCTTTAAAGCAGTACTAGTCAGTGGTGAGGACCAGAATAATAAAGAAGAGTAAGATTTAGAGAATTGTATAGTGTAGGAACAAAGTACAAAAGTAGTTTTAATGGTAGGCTAAACTGTAATTACAGTAATGCTAGCAATATAAGAAATAAAACGGATGATTTTGGAACACTGGTCAGAACAGAGGATTTTGAGATAATTGAAATAACTGAAACCTGGTTAAAGATAGGTATTCTTGATGACAGAAATTTCTTTGAAATACAGTGTTATGGATTGTTTAATAGGGATAGAGTACTAACAAGAGGAGGAGGAGAGGCCTTTATGTAAAATGTGAGTTACAGCCTTTTGAAGTTGAAGATATCAAAGCTAACAGCAATGAGGTTGAACCTGTTTGAGTTTCTGTTAATGGTTATAAGGGGAGAAGGCTTTTAGTTGAAATTTGTTACAGACCACCAGATGAAAATTATGAAGTTAATAAGAAACTCTATAGTGAGATAAAAGATCCAGCTGTTAATGAAGTTATAATTCAGGGAGATTTTAATTTCAGACATATAGATTGGAAAATGTAAGAGTCAAATCACGAGGTAGACAAGTTTTTAAAAACTGTTCAATATGATTTTTCTTTGCTAATTGATTGGAGAACTTACTAGGAATAATACTATTTTAGATATATTGTTAACATCTAATATAGAAATGGTTGACAGGATGGAGATTAGGGAACATCTGAGTGCAAGTGATCACTGCTCAATTATATTTTATGTTTTACTGCATATGGAGATAAGGAATAATAATATTTTGGTTCCAAATTTCAAAATTATCTTATGTAAATTGGGAAACTGAATTAACTGGAGATACTCATTAAATGTGGAAAGATTTTAAAAACAAATTTATGATTATTCAATAGAAATATGTTCCTTACAGAAAAAAAGGAGTGGCTGTAAGTAAGAAAAAAAACAGGTTGGCTGACAAAAGGGTATAAAGGATAAAATTAAAGAAAAGCATAATAAATTTAAAAATTTTAAATTGACTGCAATGATGGGAAATTTTGAAGATTATAGAATAATCAAGAGAAATGGTCAAACTGGAAATTGGGAAATAAAAAACTATGAAAAAATTAATAGTCAGGATTTCTTTAAATATATCAAGGGTAAGCAATATATTTGGATGGTAGTAGGGCCTATGAAACATGATACAGAAAGGGTAGTATTTGATGATTATGGGATAGCTGGGTTATTAACTTCTTTTTTCCTTCAATTTCTGCTAATGAAGGTTTAAGCAATATTGAACAAGATGATTACATTAATTCTGAATTTGTTCAGGAAAGAAAAAATGGAAAGTTTAAAGAAAGATAAAGCTCCAAGGCCAGATAATATTCACAAAAGGGTTTTGAAACAGGTGAAGGATTGGATATGCAAGCCACTTGTTACTATTTTTTCTAATTCCTTGAATAGTGGGCAGGTGCAAAAAATGTCTAAGTAATTATAGCCACATTAGTCTTATATCATCGATGGGAAGGTTTTTGAAAGTCTCATGAAAGATGCTTTGCTAGGTCTTTTAATAATATTCAAAATTTTGATGGATAGTCATGATGGTTTCAATAGGGGGAAAATCTTGCCTTGGTAATCTTTTGACATTTTTTTAAAGAGGTTACTCTTTATTTATATGAGGGTACAGGAGTGTATTTGGTATATCTGAATTTTGAGAAAGTATTTGACAAGGTGCCACATAAAAGGCTTGTTCAAGGCATGACCGGGTAGTTAGGGAACTTGACTCACAATCTGAGTGTCACAAATTTAAATCCACATCGCAAAAACATGTTTGTTCTATATGGTTGCCAACTGGGCCAGTCATCCAGGTGTAAAAATTCTTGGCTTACAAAATTACTGATTGATGCCAAACTAGTTTGGATTAGTCATCATGAGGAAAAAAGTTATAACTGCAGGTGTGGAAGATAGTGATGTGTATCTAGAAAATTCACGAAGAGGTGAGTGCAATCTAGATGTGCGCTTTTATTGTATATAAGCACAGCAAATAAAGCGAGAGAATTAATCGGAATTGGAATCACAGATAGAGAGATTGAAGATATAGACACGTATAGTTGAGTCAAGCGGGCGGTAGGCACCACAAGTAAAGCGTGTGAATCGTTGTGAATTATAGTGTGTGTGTTTAAGTTAAAGTGACTGTGGAAATTAAGTGTATTGCAAAGTTGAACTGAGAAAAAATGAACTAGTTTTATTTAAGAAAGGACTTGTATCGCTGAAGTTCTTCGGTAGGAATTTCTACGGAAAATTAACAAATGACCAGAGATGTAACAAAATGTGACACTGGTAACAATAGATTTGCTCATTGGATAGAAAAGTGGCTAGATGGAAGAAAGCAGAGGGTTGTTATTAATGAAGTTCAGTCAAACTGGATTAATGTCAGAATTGGGGTACCTCAGGGCACAGTGTTAGGATCTTTGTTCTTTTTGATTTACCATATATTATGCCATATAAAACATTTTTCCCTCTGAAAAAAAAAGCCTCTGAAAATCCTCCTGCACCTAATATGTGAAGTTAAAAAATGTATTTTTCCTAAATGTTCTTTGCTGAAATATGGGTGCATCTTTTATATACTATACAATCGAGTACACCAGTGACATGAATGAAGGAAAGGTCAATAAATTATTACAATTTGCTGATGATATTAAAGTGTTGGGGTGTTGCTGGCTATGAGGAGGATGCTACTGCTTTATAAAAGGATTTTGATTATTTGGTGAGTTGGGTAAATAAATGACACATGGCTTTTATTTATAATACATGCATGATACGGCATGTGAAATATCACAATTTGAATTACAAGTATAATTGTGATGGGAATAACTCTAACAAAGCTATAGAAAAAAAAAGGATCTTGGTGTTTTGGTTCATCAGTCTTAAGCCAATGTAATGATACTAGTGGTATGGCAAATAGGATTTTATGATTAATTTACAGATATACTAAAAACAAGTCTAAAGGGGTTATAATATTGTATAGGTCATTGGTTAGACCACATTTGGAACAGTGTGTTCAGTCTTGGGCCCCTTACCTTAGAAAGGGCATTGAATTGTTGGAAAGGGTTTAGAAGAAGTTACTTGGGATGGAAGATTAATATATGAGGACAGGTTAAGATTTCTGAAATTTTTTCTTATAAAAAAAAGAAAAGTTAGAGAGAACTGATAAAGGTGTTTATGAATATTAATGTAACTGATAGTATTGATGCATCATCTCTTTTCATAAAAATTCTGGCAGGGTAGGAGTCATATTCAGCTAAGACAGCTTTACTTTTCTAACAGGGTGGTTGGCTTAATCATGTGTAGATGCAGTTAATGCACAAGAGTTTAAGGGAATTCTTAATAAGTATTTGAATTATAAGTGCTGAACTTAAGTATTTTATTTTAGAGTTTAGTATAGTGGGTGAGATGGACCAGTAGGTCTCATGTTGTCCTTAAATTATGTAAGTATATCTTTTATCAACTTTCTACAGAATGTAGTTCTACGTACTGTTTTTTTTTTCTATGCCTTGATCTCATTTGTCTGTTGTTTTATTCATCTTTATTCTGAGAGCTTCTTTAACTTTCCTGGTATTAAACAGTATCTACAATTGTGTACTTCAAACAAGTCCCATGTTGTTGTTCAATTATGGTTGATATTTCTGGTCTAGAAGTCTTGTTGCATGTTCTTTATTATAGTATCCAACTCATTGTTCTTCCTGTATCTCTAATATAAATTTCACTACACTGTATAGCTAGAGGAGGCACCATAAATTACAAGTTTTTTTATTTATTACGATTTCTAGGTTGGCTTGTTCATGTCACAATACTTCTAAGATTTTGCCAGATGTGAAACAACTCTAATTTTAAATTTCTTGCAAATTATTCTGTTTGTAGCTTAGATTAAGTGCAAATAGTAGGGAAACAGTAATTAAAGGTTCTTCTGAGGGCATCAGTGACAACATATCAGGTTCTAGTAACTGTTTAAATGGACCTTTTGGAGTAATTATTAGCTTGAAAAGTTTATTGGTAACACATTTCTTATTTTATACCCTGGGTATTGGACATTTTCTATGCTCCCATTTGTAAATTTTATGTTTTAATATAATGGCAGATGATTGGATCTGAAAAATATTGGTAAGTTTCTAATGAAGTTTGAGGAAAGATGTTCATGGTAATGTATTAGGATTCTTAAGAATGGTAATTGACAGGTACTGAACAATATGGGTTAATTTCTTATGAACTTTGTGGAAAGATGTCGTTCATGGCAATGTAATAGGATGTTTAAGAGTGGTAATCTAATTCAGTCCGGACAATAAATTGAATATTTATTTATATTTTGGAAGTTACAAGGTTGAGAAAATTATCAATGGTGTTGTCTTTGTATAGCTAGATGATGAAGGTATCATCCAGTGTTTCCAGGGCTGTGGTTACAGTTTTATTGATTCTTTAGCTTCTAATGCAAATTCAGACATAAGTAGTTTAACTTAAAACTCAGCTCATATATATACAAGACAAAGTTTTAAAATGATGATTAATTATAAGGAGCACAGTTATTACTATCTTTTGTACAAGCAGGATTCAATTTACAGATCTATAGAAAATAAAACTGAGGAATTATCTTAAGCTACAAAATGTAGATTTAGCTTATGATAATTACTTTTCCCAAGGGGACATGAAATAATAAAAGCTAGAAGTGTTTTGGAAGCATACATGTACATGTAACACATCTTGCATATCATCTTAGTTTTAGTTTCAACTCCAGAAAATAATCTCAGAAAATACTGTAAGGTTATTATTTTCAATAAAATCCACATGTGACTTTTCATAACTCCAATATCTATAATAACAAATTTTGTTGGTACATTTAAAAATAAGAAGCTACTAGTATGCTATATTTCTTTTTCAAGAAACATGGCTTACAAGATCCTAGATAAATGAAATTTGTTACTCTTTAACAACAAAGCCCAGGTAAAATCTTAAAACAAAAAGAAAGACACTTACGTGGTAGTTTTCCCTTGTACGCTTGAATAAAATGCAAACAAACTTATCACTTTTCACATGTAAGCTATCTTTAGTAACCTTATATTCAAACCTGCTATTGCAGCTCCCAACAAGTAGATTGATCAATTTAAGTAAATAATAATTTAATAAACATTTGTTTACTATACCACTGTGGTCAAAGACAGCAAAACTTCAGAGTCCATAAAGTTTTATTAAAGTGTAATTTTTTTTTATTTTATATCTTCACTAAAAAAAAAAGTTGGTATGTACATAGCAATGGAATTAGTCATAATTATAAAATACATTAAAATTAAAAGATGTTAGAATCCACTGGTTTCATATATTTTTCTAAAATTATAAGTATGTGGGTAGAATTGCTATGTAGGTACAACCATTACAACTTTTTGAACTTTGGTAAAGGAAGGTAATAATAGCTTGCAGTAAATTTTCCTTAAAATTGGAAAGAAATTAGTAAAAAAGAAAGAAAGAGGAAACTTGATTCTAAGTTAAAGAAGTTTCAATCCTATTTATGTGGTTTTTAATATACTTGTAGTTTTTATATTTTATATTCAGAGATACAACAATTTAAAAATTGTTAAATTTAAATAATTCTCAATCTGCTATTAATACACAAAAAAGATACCTTTGTGATCTTTTAGTATAGAGGATTAATTCCAGCTTATATAAGTTACTTGTTTATGCTCATGCAGTGGTGCGTGAGCTGTGGCACCACAGGTAACATGTTCAGCACAAATATTTGGCTAAGGGTGATTTTCTGACCATTCAGTGCTGTAATGGTTAGATGTATGGTTGGAATGATGTGGAATTTTTAGAAAATTATGTTCACAGAACAAGATTATTAAATTAAGTAGACCCAAAAACAAAACTTTGAAACAGAAACCACTAATGTTCTCACTGGATCAACTCACTCAACTGAGCCTTTAAGTCAGTAATACAAGGCAATATCTTAATCCACAAAGTGAAGGATGGGGTTACAAAAGAAAATCCTCTGACCATAAAACCACTGTATATCTCGCAATACCAATAACAAAAATTTGGCATTAATGAAGATTCAAATGGCAAAAATTCAAAATCTTCCAACCACCTCAAATTGTTGGCTGTTTTCATGAAAAAAGATGGTTCAGAGAAATCACAATCACAGCATTCCTATTTAACCACATTTCTCTTAAGTCACCCATGGAGCTCCAAAAATGCTTTGTGCCTTTGGTCTGCTTAAATGTGGTCTCAGAAGTAAATGTCCACATACAGTGGACAGTCCATCAAAATAGCTGGTCTATGACTAACCTTGTCATTCTTTACTGAAATTTGTTATAATGAAGGCAATAGTATTTAATTATGACCATCAGAATGAACTGTGATTAATGGCAGCATGGGCTCTGGAACACTGTGTAAAATGTGTAAACTTCTGTATGCATACTTTTATGTAATTACAATTTAATCATTGCCATTTTGCCTATGTTTTGTCATATTTTATCAGTGAATCTAGATATTAAAATAATCAGCCTAGGTTGAAAAGCGTGAAATAAAAATTGATTCACATGAAAGGAAATAAACAAATTAAAATTTTGAAACTTGTTACAGGATTTATGGATACATTTTCTTTGAGGTTTTAATTTCTACTAAAATGAATAAATTCTTAACACATGCATCTTATAATGTAGGTGATATTTAATAATAAGATAAAAGAACTATAACCCTAAAATATAGTAAAATAATAGCAAATTTATTTCTAGCAATCAAAAATCCAAAAGAATACAGCTATCTAAATAGGATGAATTTAGTTAATAAAGCACATTACAGTATAAATAACTTTCATCTTGTCCAAGGTATGTTACTCATACATATTTATGGAAGGATACAGAGTAGTGATAAATGCAACTTTCAAACACTAAGGTCTGACAAAATCAGTCCCGCCATCATACTTATCTTTATTGGAATGTTAGTAGTAATAGTATTAGATCAAACAATGAAAGTTAGAAGTCATTCATATACAGCTAAGATCTTCAAGTTTACTATATAGGTAAATGTGGAACCACTAGCAGTTCTATTTACTGGATCACCAGATCTTATAGTGGGACTAGCGTATAGCCCATCAAAAATGACAGGACAAGTATTACCACCCCCACTCCATAGTATACTCTAACCTCATATTTCATAGCTAACTATTTGTGAATCAAAGTTCAAGAGGATTGATACCTAATATAGTAAAAGACATTACTGTTATACTACTTAGTAGAGCTTCTGACATAAATTTCAATACCCTTAATATCTGAAAATTGTGTATGCAAACATAAATAAACACTATTTACTTTAAATTTGATAACTTCATGCCTTTTTTCTTACTTCAAAAGTAAAACAAATAACAATAATACAATACTGATTATGTCATATTTACCACTATTATATCAGATCAGAATTGGGCCTAGGTTAACAAAGTCTGCATTTTCGACCAGTAAACTCTAGGGTGGGGAAGATAAGTTTGTAACTGGAGAAAATACCAGACTCCTGTTAGTAGGTCCAGTGGACTCATCAAGACCACATTGTTGGGTGGCATAGAGGACTAGAAAATAAAAAGGGTAGCAAAAAAGGAGCTCGAACCAAACATTTAATAAAGAAGTATGTCCTGTTAACAAGGGTTCTTATAAAGCTTTGTCTAATGAGTTGGTTATATTTCCTTTAATTTGTTTTAGTGAGTGATGAATAACCTTAATGAGCCTTCTACTTTATCATATTTGTTTTTTCATATAATACATCCATCAATTTCAGTGTTTCATGAAAGTGCATGTAATTAGAGCTACACAATTTATTTGATTATCTGATATAATCAATCACCTACGAGCAATGATTACATCAGTTAGCATTACAAAAACTAATTGATTAATTGAAATTATGATTAAATAGATTAACTGAAATTAGGGTTTCCAATTACTACTATTTTTTAACTATTCCAACGTTTCAAGTAATTAAGTATTGTCACAAAGCTTGTTGGCCTTGTCTTTCTTAATGACAGCTACTAAGGCTATCTGCCACATTAATTTTGAACCACTGACTAGAGTGAAAGCAAGTATATGGCAGCACAAGTGCCAACTTTTTTTTTTGCTTATACATACCATGGTTTGAGGAACACTGTATTAATTGATTAATGGAGACACCAATTAATCAACTAACAACTACCATTAATTGCCCATCTTTACATGTAATATTATAAACTTTGGGAATTTGATTGATTATTAACTGACATCTAGTATATGTGATAGCAGTTAATAACTGATAATGCTACTCATTACACATTAAGCACATAAGTACGAACATTAAGAAATAATGGAATAGTAATATATGACAGCAAAACAACAGTGACACATACCAGAAACTTTCCTTTATTCTTACCTGATAGTTATAATAAGGTTGATGTATCACTCCTCCTATAGCCTTTCCATTCACAGCTATCCCGACAAGCACAGTAACATGGTCTAGAAGCCCTAAACACCATAAGCCATAGTTAGAGTGCACTCATCTCCACAAATTAAATGTGTGTAGCTTAAAAGAGCCCTTCAACTTTAAAGACAAGCAACATCTACTGAATACCTTGTTAGTAGTATACGTGTTCATGTGCCAGAGTTGCAACAAGAGATATATTGGACCAATCACTAAAACACTCTGTAGTCATATAACATAATACTGTAATGCTAAAACCTACAATACCAGTAGTATTAACAACTACAGCATAAAAAAAAGTCAGTGTTCTGCCTGCCTACAATTTTCTCAATGTCATCCTCCATTTCCTGGAAGAATAGTAACTATTCTAGAATCTCTTGCCATTAATCTAAGAAAACCAATTCTTAACCAGAAGATGAATGTAATGTTCCTATATCTTCAACTATGAAAGTGTAAAAAAGTAGCATAAACCTATATTTTAGCTAAAACATTTCTGAGAAATCATTTGATTTCTAATAAACAGTCAACTGAAACACAATGAGGAATATGAATTCTGAAGTGTTTTACTAACTCTTTTGAGATGGGTCATGGGCGTAAAGCCATGTCATCTCGTTTGTTGACTCATATTCCAAATATTATTTAACTACTATTTCATGAATTTATGTCAATAAGTTTGGTATCAAACTGTAGATTATAATTCAAATTTTAGTTATTTCATTACTCAATTTCTTAATTCAAAAGTAAATATTAA
>NW_013668537.1:86896-96599 GCF_000517525.1 Limulus polyphemus | reverse complement strand
AATTTCAAAGTTATAGCATGAAAACTAAAACAAGCACAAGATGGTTATGAAGATTTCGTATGTGAAATTTGAAAATTTTCTGATGCATAAAAGTATTTTTAACCACTGCACATGTACACAAACACACCACTGATATGTACTGTCATTCATACTCATAGTTTGTATTGACCTAGAGAGAGGCACAGCTATTGTTATTCTGTTTTGTACTGATCAAACCTTTCATAAAATTTGGTTTGCAGTTATTATTATTATGCTCTGTTTAATTTGTAAATTTTCCCACTTTTCTCATGGTAGAAAGGCCTTTCATATTTCCTAGACTTGATTAGATATGTCTGTCTAACATTAGCCTTAGGTGTATACGTGTGTATTAGAAATGGGGTCAGTGTATCAACTGTGACAATTAACAATAAAGATTCAGAGTTTGATTTTGTAAATTTGATCATTTACTTCTTACTGAAGGTTTATCAGTAAGAAGTTGAGACAGTCATGTTAGTTTTATTGTCATAAGCATCTATACTAGAAATTAATCTCTTTAAATATTCGTGTTATAGGCATGCATTTTCATTGCAAATTTCCTCCCGCCCTTATATATGCATACAAACATTGTGCAATACAATATGTGGCAATGTAACTAACTGAGCTGTATACACTGTACTGTGTTACCACACATAGCCATTCATGTTCAGTTGAACTCCATACAAATTTTACATGCATAAAGCAGCACAGAGGTGCAGCTTATCCACGACAGAAAGTTTAGTGACTAGAACAGCATTACTAGTCAATCAAGCCATTTCTCTTGTCCAAAGAACAGTCTTTTTTTAAACACAAAAATGGACCAAAACATATTTTGTGAGGTTCAAATTTTCGAGTTTGTAGTTAAGGAATTTACCAATGATTTTGGTCAAGGTTCAGAATCAACATTACATGTGTAGAGTGGGCATGGATAAATGTACAGTAGACTGTGCTGCTGTTTTGAGTAAGGGTCTCTTCCGGGGCACTAGTCATCTGTCAGACAACATGGGGGGTTTAATTTGGTCTTCTGAGGAAGTTTTTAGTCATTTTGGATGGCTGTTAAAATGGAGCCCTGTCATTATCTCTGAAGTTGTTGATGTAGTCTCTACCCTTTTCCCTATCAAGTATGTCTAAGATCTGAAAGGGGAAGATATGAATAGTTCCAGTCATCAAACACTTAATGAAGCAAGAATGTTAAAAATAGGTCTATTTATTGGAACACCTATCGAATACTTATATTTACCACATGTCAATCAGGATTCCCATACTTTCAGTTAAAAAAAATTCAAGAATATAATCTAATTTTTCAAGAATATTTTCATGAATTTCAAAACTATTTCACAGTTTTTCTTAGGGTTTCTAGCATAACATAACTCAAGTTATACAAACTTATATGATAGAAATATCTTGTGAATTATTTGGAAAATTTATACATAGGTTGATGACATATGTTATGCAATCATCCAATGGTACACAATGTTGCACCCTAAGCTAAATAATTCACAAAATATTGTTTCTGTAATTACATTTTATATAGTCATCAAAAAGTAATACTGATCAATTATTAACTAGGTATTCTATAATAAAACAAAAACATCACAAACAAAATGAACTTTAATATAAATGATAACCTTAAATCTTATTGTGTTTGTCAGAGATTGTGCACAGAATAATTGAATTAATACAGTACTAACCTTGAGTATATTCAGAAGTACCATCCAGAGGATCTACCCAGACAACAACCTAAAATGAAAAAGTGTTAGTATTATAAGTGAAACCTACAAGCACATTAAAAAAAATATCATTGAGTGATTAGCAAAATGCAAAGCAGAACTTTTATTTTTGTAAACTGCCTACTTTACTGTCCTCTGTGGCACAGGAAGATTTTATATAAACCATAAAAAAATTCAATGTATTGTCTGTTCCCTTTATATAAAGTAGGTAGTTATTCTAGACAGAGCTTTATGTTAACCTTTAAAGCCACCAGTGGGCTAGTGACTATTAATAGGTAACTGGCCAAGGGATTTTCACACACACTTTTTTTTACTAATAAAACAATATGTAAGCAACACACATATTTATTGTATATTTCCTTGCAAAAATTAATTAGCAAATACTGTGAAACCCAAGACTCTTATGGTTTCTGCGGAAGTCATTAAAAAGTTACAAATTTCCAATTTCTAAATAAAACACAACATATAACCATTATTATAAGTTTCAACTCTTTGATAAAAGTTATTAGATATTATAATTACAGACCACTTTGCAATGCAAAAGTCCTTAAAAAGTTAAGTGTAATTGTAGCTTACATGTCTAAAAAAATGAAATGTATAATGATCAAAAATAAAAACAAAAAGATGTTGTTACACCTCAACTTGATCAGATATATATGCTAAAACACAAGTTATTTATACACTGTATTTTTATCAAGACTTATAAGCTAAAATTTTACCTATAAAACCTGGAACCCCTAAATATTGCAAGTAATTACTATGTATATGCAAAGTAACTTTGGATTGGTATGATACTGGAATTGTAATCTTGTTTGGTTGTTTGTTTGCCATTGATTGGTGCAAAGCAACTAGGCTATCTGCACCAAACCACCAGTAAAAATTCCACAAGTAAAATACAAAAAATTTAAAAAGAAAACAAGTTAAAAAATGAAATAATGCCCAAAAATTAGGTAAAAATTTTAATAGAAGTAAAAAGGCTAATGACTCGCAAAAAGCTAAAAATACAATCAAGTTGGACAGTGTCACTATCGCCAATGACATTGTTTAATGTCAGGGGTAAACCCTTAGAAAATACTTTTCTAAAATGGTGCAGCTGCTCACATTCATAACAATGGCACAAAAGTAAAATGTGGGCAATTATGACCTGAGTGTCACAAGGGCCAAACATTTGTGGATGAGCCCCATGTAAAAGAAAATGATGGATTAAAAAACTGTGACCAATGCATAGCCTAGCCAAGAAAACTTCCTCCTGTTGATCTTTATGGAAACTAGACAGTCCATCAACAAGAGTAGGTTTGATCTGGAAAAGCTTATTATGAAGTTGCCCACCCCAAATAAACTGCCAATTGGTGCAAAGCCCAGCCTCAATCACATGACCATAGTCCCATATAGGGGACAGGCACGGTTGTGACAGCACCAGAGCAGGCAGACTTGGCTGCGGTGTCAGCATGCTCATTCCCTAGAATACTGATATGGCCAGGTATCCAGAAAAACTGGATAGAAATGTATGACAGAGAAAACTGAGCCAGTATTTTCCGAATGTCTTAGAGAACAGGGTGAGAACTGACATTAAGTAATTCCAGGGCTAGTAGAGAGCTAAGAGAGTTGGTGTAAATAGTAGAATTTGTGTACTGCTTAGCTTCTATGTGATCCAAGGCAAGAGAAATGGCATACAACTAGGCAGTGGACACAGAAATTGTAGAGAGGATTTTCAGAGCAACCACTGAGCTGCAACAAACCATGGTAGAGCCCACAGAGTCTCCTGATTTCGAACCACCAGTAAAAATCAGAACAGAGAAATGGTTAAAGAGATGTTTGCCAAAGAGAAGATGGTACTTCCAATAAGGAGTATTCACCTTCTTCAGATGACTTAAAAAAAATGTCATAGGTGGGGGTGGTAAAGAGCCATGGAGAAATGGTCTGGTCATTGGATTCAGCAACACCAACCAATGACAGACCCAATTCAGCCAAATGTGCCTGGATATGAAGGCCAAACAGAAGAATAGCTGACTGCTGTTTCCAAAAGAGCAAAGCCTACCGAGGAAGGAAGAGAAACCCAGCTGGGATGCTATGGTAAGGATCAAAGCCTGGTAGCATAAAGCAAGGAAAGTTGCAAATGTCTGAGGTGAAAAGGAGGTTCATGGGACTCAGTGTACAAACTCTGGACTGGCAAAGTGTGGAAATTCCTTGTGCCGAGCCGATGACCCAGATGATTAATGGGGTTCAACATGTTCAAGGCAGAGGACCTGGCAGAACCAGAGACCCATTGTCCAATTTGGATCATATGAGAGCACGAAACATGGAGCATGGAACAACAGATGGAATAGAGGACACAAAGGATGTTCAGTGCCCTCATGTACTTGACACAATGCTGCTTAATGTGAGAAATGAAAGAAAGCTTACAGCCATAGATAAACCTCAAGAACTTTTTTGAGGAATCATGCAAAGAACAATGGAACTCAGGATCAGAGTGTAAAAACCACTGCTACCAAAATTTTACACAGACAGTTTTCAAAGAAGAGAAAGTAAAACTGTTTGCTGTGATCCACCACAACAAGCAAGTGAGAGAAGTCTGAAGTTGCCGCTCAATAAACCTCACATGAACAACCAACAAGAAATGTGGAAATCATCGACATAGAGGTAAGTTGCAACAGTAGGAAGAAATTGTTTAGTGATAGCATTGATCTTGATACCAAAAATGGTGATACTCAAGACAACCCTGAGGGACTTCAAGATCCTGTGAGAAAGAATGGGACAGGGTTGAACGCACATGGATTTGGAATTACCTGTCAAGTAAAAAGTTATGAATAAGAATGGGCAAATGGTCACACAACCCATAGGAGTGGAGAACCTACAAAATGCCAAACCTCCATGTTGTGTCATAAGCCTTCTCAAGATCAAAGAAGACAGAAACAAGATGCTCTCTCTTGAGGAATAACTCCCTGATTGAAATTGAGATGAATCAGGTGGTCCATGGTGGAATGCTCTCAATGAAAAACCATATTGGGTGGGCAAGAGGAGGTTGTTTGATTCAAGGAACCAAACAAGATGTGCATTAACTATCCTCTCCCAAACCTTACAGAGACAGCTAGTCAAAGCAATTGGATGATAATTAGAAGGAATCTTGGTATCCTTCCCAGGCTTTGAAAAAGGGAGAACAATAGCCTTGCACCAAGCATCAGGAAACACATTTTCCTGCCAAATCTGGTTAAAAATAACCAGAAGAGCAAGAGATGCAGGAGAGAGATGGCACAGCACCTCATAGTGAACCATCATCAGGTCTGACTGATGTACTGCCAGACTGATGAAGAGCAAGCTTAAGTTCCACCAGTGTAAATAGGTGATTATAATCATAGACATGATCTGCCTAAAAGGAAAGAGTTGATTTCTCAGCCTGAGACTTGCTGTCCAAGAAGGCAGAAGAAGAGACAGAAGTGCTAGAAAGTGGAATAATCACTCCCCAAGAGTGATGCTCTGTGCATCAGCAACTTCTTGGCCATTGAAAAGCAAGATGAAAAGGGGTGGGAAGCATAATTCCCATTGACCTTCTAAATCTTGTCCCAGATGACTTTGGAACTGGTAGTGAACTTAATTAAGAATCTTTCTGTCTTTGACATCTGACCTGCTAAGCATGGGACTGCTGGAAAGCAATGAGGTTGGAATGAGTGGGATACCTGCAAAAGATATCCCAGGCTTGTTTCTGAGCCTTCAGTGCCTCCTGGTAGGCAAGACCACCATGGACAAGGATACTGCCTCCATGCAGTCATTAACAGATAAAAGACTAATGACAGTAGGATCAAGTTCTGAGAGAGTGGTGAAGGAGAGTCAGTCAGCCTGCTCCAACGTCCACTGTGGCACACTGGTAAGGTGGCATCAACCACAGCTAATCACCCTCTAAATGATGGGAAAATGATCACTGCATCATGGATCACTATCAACCCTCCAAGAGAAATGAGAAAAAAGTGAAGGGGAATAGACAGATAGATCAATAGCAGTAAAAGACAAACTAGGTGCATTAAAACAAGTAAAAGAGTCAGTACTGAAGAATATAGGCCCCACAGAACAACCTTCCCATCAATATCAGCACCACTCCAGAGGGGATTGTGTCCATTAAAGTCCCCCAAGATGTAGAATGGAGACAGCAACTGGTCAGTAAAATCACCAAGGTCTGATTGATTGTAAGTCTCACCTGGAGACAGGTAAAGAGAACATACAGTGATGGTACAACCTATGGAGATACGAACAACCACAGGTTCAAGGAATGTATCAAGTGGCACAGACAAGGTAGGTACATGCTGGTCACACCTCCATGAACTCAACCATCACACAACTTATCATTCCTATACATGAGAAACTACTGAAAGGTGACAGTATCAGTAGGCTGAAAGAATGTTTCTTGCAAGGAAATACACACAGGATGATAGGAATTGATCAAGGCCTTATTATGATCCAAACTGGAATGAAAACCTCAACAGTTCCACTGTATCAAAGTGGACATTTTGATTCAGGTGGAGGAGAACTCTTCTCTTTGTGACCACGACAGTTGTGTTTAGTAGAAAGAGGTCTGTTTACCTCTAAGGAACCTGCCCTTGGAAGGTGTGACTGAATAATGATTCTACACCTTGGGGCTGAAAGAAATGGACCCGTGCAGTTAGTGGAAGCAATGGTTGGGACAGAGTCAGGAGTAGACATAGACTTGTCAACTCTGATAAAGGCACAGAAAGATCTGTCTGCACTCTTGATCTGCAAAGTACGGCAGCATATGTCCAAGATGGAACAGGGGACAACAATTTCCCAGCCTCTGGATAAGAAATGTTGTTTACAGTCCTTAAGTGAGGGCACACAGTGAGGGTCCAGGCAACACTTGAAGGTTTCATGGTCTTTGCCACCACAATGAGCACACATTAAAGAACCATGATAAGATGCTATAGAATGTCCGAACCGCTGACATTGAAAACCCTGGAGAAGGTTAGGAATATAAGGCAGTTCCTTACAGCTCAGATAACTTGCCTTTATAGTGGCAGGTGGATGTGGCAATGTAAACATCAATACATGAACACTTTAAGGCAGCATAATTCCATCTTTAGCGGGAGAAACCAGCAAGGATCTCTGACTCTGGGATATTTCTTAAATCCCTCTCAACAATCACTCCTTGAGAGGAGTTCAAAGTAGCATGGGGAGTAACCTTAATAGGGATATCCCCAATGGCCTCTGATTTCAGGAGGAATTTGCTGTATTTTGATGTAGATGTCCCCAGAACATAGCCTCTTAACTGACTTCGGAGAGCCAGCAAGCCCCTCTAATCCCTGTTGAATTAAAAAGGGAGACAGTTGCCCTAACAGTTTCTCAGACAGAAAATAAAGAATGAAAAAATAAGGTGCAGGAACAGAATAGGGTAGTGACTGCTGTTCAGAGTTTTCCAAACGTTGAGAACGTCAAACACTAGTACTTAGTTGACACTAGCTCAATAGGACCACTCGAAAGACCCTGGGGGAGCCAACCATCTATAGGAATTCAAGGCCAACATATTGTGTTAAAGTGATCCTCAACCATTAGGATCCTCTCCTGTTTCTCAGGATGCCACACATGGCAAACATGTGGGTAGGTGTTTGGAGGTACACTGAAGATACAGAACCTTTCCTGGGAGGTCCCCTCACCACATACAGGAATCCACCTAGAGGGGTTGTAATCTTCAAAAAACAACAAACTAAGTACTGTTCTGATGTTGATCTGCAGAGGAAAAAATAATAATGATTTTCTTGTTCGCTGTTAATTTACTTACTTTTCTGCTTTCAGAAATAAATCATTTGAGGGCAACAAACCAAATGTGGCATCTACAGTATGCATACATCAAAAAGTCAAAAATAAAGCAGATATTCAATATTAAGCCACTAGCCCTCCCTCAGACTAGTATGTCATATCACAAACTAGTTCAAATGCAATTCATACATATTCTGGGCTATTGTGCTGGAATTAATGTTGGACCATGCTAGTTTTGAAATATTTCCTATTTTTCTGGTATTTTATAAAAAAAAATTAATAATTATATATTTTTCATATTTTCTATGAAAGAAACAACCAAAAATGTACTTACTAGCATTCTACCAAACACTTAATGGATAATAAATAAATGCTGTTGAATTAGATGAAGCTTACATACTGGTGATATTTAAATTTATTTTATAAAATAAACAAGAAGAGGCAAATAAAAAAGACTGATTATGAAAGTTTTTTAGTTCAAAACATGAAATGTAAGCTGAAATTTTTATCTTTATGTAAATAACCTTTAAGTGAAATAATAATAATGGAAATACAGTGGATGAAATGAAGATCATTCATGTGTTCAAAAAAAAAAAGATATGTATTATCACAGAAAATGCATTTACAAACCTTTTAAATTTGTTAATCATGTGTGAAAGAAAATTCTATGAACTATACACATTCATTAAGAAGAAATTTTTTTGCAAAGGTGGATAAAGATATTGGTTTTGATTAGATCTATCCCAGTATTGTGAAGAAATAAAAAGATGAAAGTTTTAAAGGAAATCTTCCAAAAGTTGCTGGACAGTGTAGAAATTAACGATAACTTGAAAATTACTATTAAATGAGGTATTTCTTTTAAAGATATATGGGTTAAAAAAAAGTTTTAAAAGAAGATGGAATCTTTAATAGCTGTGGCACTTGAAGTTCTTTTTGGTATGATTAGAATAAAAGGTCTACTAGACCTTTTTTCCTTTTTTATTAGCTAAATTTTTGTGCACCACCAATGCCAAGCGTGGGATGTGCATATACTCGATTTCATTTTATTGCTCATCAAGATCTCTATCAGCCTGTCTTCAAGTTGAAATTCTTTAAGGCAGGATTAGAGTAAATTATTCTCTGATGGGCATGTTTGACTTCCTGAATCAAAACTGTAATTAGATCTCAAATCAGTCATGAGATGACGGAGCTATGAGCTTAATGTTTGTACTTGAAAAACTCGGAGCCATTCTATGAGCTGCTACGGCATGGCTAAAATTCCAGGTGAATTAGTTTAACTTTTTTGTAATAAAACTGACTGTTTTCACTAGTCTTGTTTGATAACATTCAAAGTTAACCCTTTCCATACAGGTCCTGGGTGAAAAGCTATGTAATCGTGTTTGTTGACTCACATTCAAAATTTTATTGAATTACTATTTCATGAATTTATTTCAATAAGTTTGGTATCATTACTAAATTTCTTAATGCAAAAGTAAATATTAAAAAACACAGTTAAACATCGATTTTTGTGTGTCACGTAGTATGTTGAATGCAGCACTGGTTCATATTAGATGTTTGTGAAGTCAAAGTACTAAGTATATAGTTTCATACAAATTAGAAACTCAAATTACAGATATTGACAAGCTAGAATATAAAATAAGGTCTTATCTTTTCTATTTGCTAAGATGTTGCTCATGTAATAAATCAAACACAGTGGCACCCCGCCCACCTCTTTCCATTTTTGGAAATGCTCCCATATATACACTTACTTCTATATATGACATGAATAACCAAATGGAAGCTCAGAATGTTTCCCTAGTGGCTTTCTCAGCCATTTTAACAGGTTTGGGTGCCATTTCTTTCTTTTGAACCAATATTTCAAGGAGGTAGGTTGTGTTTTTAGTCTGCTTGAAATTTCATATTTTTTTTAGACTGAAATACAGCCTAGTTACTAAGCTTGATATATTATAGTGGAATTCTATGGTATTTATATAGTAATTTACTATTTTTTGGTTATTCAACTGTATATATAAAACCTAAAACAAATTATTTCATTTCATATCCCCCATGTGCAAATTACTTAAAGGCTTAGCAACCAAGTACAAAGGTGCTAACTAGAAGAGATAATTGTTTGCTTCACTTTTTTATTTACTGTTCTATGTTTTAAGACAAATAAGTTTAAGAACTTATTTCTAAATGCCAATAATCTATATACATAT
>NW_013668537.1:82742-86635 GCF_000517525.1 Limulus polyphemus | reverse complement strand
ATTTCACATGTGAAATTTAAAAAATTTTCTGATGAATAAAAGTATTTTTATTTCTAAAATGAAAATTACTTTGCATGATGGATAGGCAACCTACAAAAAGAAAAATAGGCATTAGAAAAAAACATTATTTTACAAACCTTAAGACTTAATAAAAAAAAATATATTTTGTGTATGAAAGTGTTGTAATGTTTACTGATAATCTGCCAAATTTCATTAACATACGCTTAATAATTTAAAAGTTATAGCATGAAAACTAAAACAAGCCCAAAAATGGTTATGAGGTCGGTCCTACGGACCCAGCGCATGCTAAAACAGTTAAACAGAAATTTATTCTCGTGATTTAGTAAAATGCTAGAGAACTATTTTCATAATAGAAAGCAAATGTTGGTGATAAATGAATATTAATCTGACTGGCTGTCATAAGTATACCTGTTTAAAATAATTTTTATTATTCATTACTTATTTAAATCACTAGCTGGATAATAAGTTATCAAAGTGATGAAACAAAGATGCTGGGTAAGGTTGGCACTGTTAAGCTTGTTTTAGATTTTTCATACAAAACTATACAAGCCATCTTTAATTTTTAATTGACCTGGATAGTGGGAAGGCAACTAGTCAACAGTGTCCATTGCCAATTTTTGGGCTACTCTTGTCTAACCGAATAATGGGATTTGGTTGTCATTCTAATAGTGTACCATGAACCTTCAAAATTACAGTCAGGTCATATTAACCATTAGGCTACACCTAGTCGCAATTCATAAAGACATGGAGTCTTAGTATGTGGACCAGAAGTGAGAAAATGGTGACTGTATGAGAAATGAACATGTGACCTCCAGTATCTCACCTATAATTTGAAACTGTACATGTAAAGAAAAGATTCATTGAAGCAGTATGTCATTAAGGATTTTTGTCAGCACTATAATTAAAAAATCACAAAACATCATAACAGTTTTATCTGTTGGAAATGATGTCTAGGAAACCCACAAAGCTGTTTTATCTTTTTTGCAACAAAATGTTTTAATTTTTAAATTGATAATATAATTAGTTAAATAATTTTATAAGAAATTAAATATTTAGTCTGCCCATGTTTGGAAACATACCGAACATAATACTGATTTCTTTTGGTTCAAATAAATCCTTGACAGAGCCACGGAGAGTGAATTGGATCCCCAAGAACACTTGTCTTATCTAAAACAACAAATATATGTTAAATTACTGTTTATGAAATGTATATATTTTTTTTTGAGCACAAAGCTACACAGTGTCATTTGTGCTGTACCACTGGGGGGTGAGGTCGGGGAGAGTTGTTGATGAAAACAAACCAATATGACTACAGAATACAGATTTCATACTGATGCTACCTTATGAAAGGATAAGCTTGAAAAATAATTTTTGGTATTGGTAAACATCATTGCAAACTAATATTGGACTAAAATTCCAAATTTTAAACAACTCTGTCTATGGATAAAAATCCATAATAAAGTCATGAAGTCTAACCTTTTCTTCTGGTATGGAAGCCAAGTTTTCAGGGCATTTTTTTGCAAGTACATCGCTATCCAAACTTGTAACTATCCACTCATCTAAAACTTTTCCCTCTGAATCTAATTCCTAAAGGAAAAATTATTCAGTCTTGAATATAATAGAATATATATAATAAAACACAAATGAAGTTGCAAAAACGTTTATTAATATAGTTCTGTCATCAGTCTCAATTGTATTTACATAAAATAGCCAACAAGACTGCACAAAACAACTTATAATCATATCTGTCTCATTAGTGATTTTTATTCCAAAGTTTTCATGTTATATTTCTTTCATTGAAACGACATTTTTTCCTAACATTCTAATCTATGTAACTACATTTGCAATGTTAGAAAAAAACAATAAATAGAAAATATTCATTGAAACTGATCTTTGCATACCTTATGTGCAATATTTCAAATTTTTGTACATACACAATTAACAAAAACATCACAACAAGTTAGAACACTGTATTCATTAACTTACCTCTTCACCAATAATAGATATTTTTGGAAACTGTCTAGAGAGAGATGTCACAATACAATGTTGTACGGATCTGTCAGCTTCTGTCTGAAGGTCATCGATTCCCTGTAGGTAATAAAATTCTCAGAACATGCATAAATAAACAGCTTATATTTTATTACTTAAATAGGTAAGACCAATGTCAATACATGCAAAATTATCTTGCTTATTGTTCTATGGCTGAGACATCATTCATCCTATTGATCCTTTCAGTATTCTAATTAGTTTAAAGGTGACTTGATTCAAGTAGAGTTGTTAGAGCTTAAATACAATGTTCACGGGAAAACTGGATTACCATAGAAAAATTGCCACACACAATGGTGCATCTCACAACCCTAAGAAGAATGGTCTGTATTTGTGAGAAGGGGAGATGTGAGGTAGTTTGAGTAGTTATTACTAACAATAATTAGTGGATTAGTCATTTAGTTCTATTGGTGGAACACTCCCTAATAAGCAAGAGATCCCAGGTTTGATCCCAAACACAGGAACTACTAAAATTGGATTACCAAATCAGTACTTCCAAACAGACAGCTCCACTTACTAGAAGCAATAGGGTTTTTATCAGGGTTTATGAATGTGATTTCCAAGCAGTTAAAAAATGAACAGCTATGTAACAGATTATTAAAAGTGAAAAAACAACTCGGACCTAGAAGAGGAATAATCTTTAGTGACAAAGATAAATTAGGATCAGTAAAATGAAAGAGAATGAATATACTTGAACTGTGTGATGCATGTTTATGAAAATCACTTCTTATCATTCTTTTCTCAAGGGAATATAATTTAGTACTTTAACCTAACCTCCATAAGATAATCCTTTCATCCTCAGAATCAACTTAGTAGGTCCCTCTGAATCCTTTTCAATAAGTCAATATCCTATCTTAAATATGGTAACCAAACCTATAAATATTGTTATGATGTGGTCGAATTAGATATTTGTATATGTAAATAATTACTTGTTCCAATTTTTTGTATTTATGGTAAAGCTACTAAGGCTATCTGCTGCCATTCCTAATCTTGAGCTATTGACCAAAGGGTAGGCAGCCAGTTAGAAGCACCCTACCACCCACCATCTTCACTAAAGAATTATCTGCCACTCTTATAACACATCCACAGCTTAAAGTGTGGAGAATATTTTGTTGTATTGCTTGGATGTTCTGAGTTGTAAATAGTCTGTTAAATACATCCTTAAATTTTATTAAGTTATTACTAGCAAAAAAGCCTCAATAGCTTGAGTGACTTACTTATGTATCAGACTATCACTATACCATTAATTTTTTTCTTTAGTTATCCTACTGAGTGGGTTTGCATATATATTAAATGTGTAATCCAAATAATAACCCAAATGCATTGCCTTGCACTTATTTAATCAAAGATCATCATTTTCCAACAATTTCATCAACCTACCAATTGATCCAAGTCATTCTGTAGCACCTCAACATCCTCAATACTAAAGCTTAGCAATTTCTGGAACTTGATAACTGGTTATTCACTGGACACACCACCAGTAACAAAATTCCAATTTGACTGGACTACATATGATAAAAAAAGACTTCCCTTTAGTGAATCCATCATGGCGCCGTTTCATTATATCATATTTCACCAACTGATTTTGGAAATCTTTTGTTAGACTAGAATTTTTCTCACTACAGAAATATATTTCCAGGGCAATTCTTATCATCCCTTAAAAAAAATAAAGTAACATTAGCAATTCTCCAATTCTCAGGCACCTGTCTACTGTATACAAACTTATTAAAAATGGGGGGGGGGGGGGGGGGGAGGGTATAGAGTAGAGAGTATAGTAGTACGACTACACTCTAGTAGTAGTGTAGTAAGTTAATTACTTACTCTAC
>NW_013668537.1:76028-82618 GCF_000517525.1 Limulus polyphemus | reverse complement strand
CACCCACAGTCGTCCTCCCAGTCTTTTTTTCTATACTTCTCTACCATTTCCTTGGGGCTGCGGGGGGGGGGGGGATTAGAATATAGAGGAACATATGGATCCACATCAGTAATGCTAGGATTAATATCTTCCAGCTCAATTGACATATCCTTAGCATACATAAGCCCTCCTTTTTAAAATAACCTGTCACTATTGGTGTAAGCTAAGTTAGGCTCAATCCAGACAACTAACTACATGAAGTAACATTTTATAACTTCTATAAAGAGGTCTCGTCATTTCCAACCTGACTTAAAAGGTTAAAGCATTGAATTATGCTAGAGGTGCTGTAAAACTGAATACTTCCTAGTTTAAATAATAAAAGCCACACATTTACCTTTTACTTGACAGATATATATCTAAATGTGATCAATATACTCAGAACTACACATACAAAAATGCTTGGTTTTCAGTTGAGACTGGACCAATTTCTTTATTCTCAGCTTTAGAAGCCTATATGGTCAATGTAAATGTCATAAAGTACTTGTGTTGAAACTTATAACATAGCTGAGCTTTTAAAAAAAATGTTCTCAGGCTTCAGTCTTGAATTTCTATTCTAGTTAATTACTATATGTGCATGTATTAAAGGTAAATAAATATGTATATATCTGCTTTATATGTATAAACCTTCCGTATCATGTTTTATTTTCAAATATAAAATTAATTTTAATTACATGTAACAATTTTTATTCTAACTATTTCACAAAAGTTAAGATGCTTGATTTGGGTGGAAACTGGTGTATCTAGGCCACAGGCACCTTGATTGACAAAGTCTAAGATACTCCACAGTTGATGGCCAACTTATAATAAAAAACTATTTTACTTTTAAAAGTTATGGTTTAAAGCTGGGGAAGTATTAGAAGCCAATAAGTCTAACATTGATGTTAATCATGGCCAAACTAAGATAAATGTGAATAAAAAACAACTGCAGTTTGCATGATTTCTATTTTATTATTACCCCTATTAAGCAATCACTTGAACATAGTGTTTCTTCAAACCATACTACCAGCAAAACTGCAAGGCAGAGGCTGAATGGTGCATGTTTAGCTATTAATTACCTTAGCAACCAATCAAATGACTTGAATCTGTGGTATCCCTATTTCCTGATACTTAACCTAGATATGCCATGCAGCTAAAATGGAGACCACAAATTCAGCTTGGCACTGGCAAGTGAAAAAAATTATTAATCACAATTAAAACAACTTTCAGAATCTTGCAATATAAATGGATGAAATGCAGGATAGTTGATAACTAGAACCTGCTATTCTCCTTCTGAAATGTGTATTAGCAGTTTTTTTCTATTGCCTTCCAAGTTTTACTCGAAAAACTAACATAAACCAGCAATCTATTAGTTTGCTAGCACTAATTTGCTCCTCTTCTGTTTTTAAATAAGATCAGAGTGATATTCTTAAATCTGGGCATTCCAGAAGCAATATTAGATTGAGCTAAACCATACAGATATAAATCTCATAATGGTAAGTTGCAAGATTTAGAGATTAAAAATAGATAAAGCACTAAGACCAGGCAAGGTTTTCCACAGGATTTTGTTTAGATATGCAAACCCCTAATTGCTAATGTAACTCCTGTTTTTAAAGGTGATGTGTAACAGTTGCCCTAGAAATTATAGATCAATTAGTTTTATTTCTGGAGTGGGAAAATTTGTGTGTGTGATAAGAACTTTACAAAATAATTTAATCAAATATTATATCCTAAATGAAAGCCATGGATCCACCAACAAGTCTTACTGAGCTATTACCTATTCTCAAGGGTGTTACTCGTTATCTGAATGAAGTAAAGAGGGTGTGGACTTACGAGATTTTAGATTTTTGAAAAAGTTTTGATAAGGTGCCACACAAAAGATTAGTTATGATAAAACATTGATAAGGGATTGGGAAAATGACTAGTTAATTGGATTGTAGGGTGGTTGGATGGGAGAAAGCAAAAGGTTGTTATTAGCAAATGACTCGGATCAATTATTTGGCAAATGAGCTTAATATAACAATAAGTAAAAGGTAAAGCATTTGGGTTACTGAAACATTTAATATAGACGGAAACCATTCAGTATTGTGACTGAAGAAAATTACCTTTGCATAGATAGTGGTAGATAAATCACTCAAGCCATCGAAACAGAGCTCTGTTGCTAGTAGTAAAGCTAATTGATTACAATTTAAGAAGTACTCTTCGTATATACAAATTACTGTGAATGTAGTTGTTCTTATCTATGAAAGATACTGACTTACTAGGAAAGGTTTCAGATTCTTGGGATGGATGGATTACCTAAAAGGGGGGAATAGTTTGAGATCTCTTAATTTATTTTGTCTTGAAAAAAGTTGGATAAGAGGTGATATAGGATAAAGCCTTCAATTTCTTTGTCCTACATTGGACAAAAGGACACAATTTTAAGATATGGAAACACATCTAGGTTCCAGTTAAGAGTTTTATTTTTCTAACAAAGTGATTGTATTATGGAATGAGTTAGCATCAGCAGTAGTGGAGGCCAGCACTTTACGGAAGTTTAGGAGGGAAATTGAAAGTTTTCTGTAAAACCGAGGGTGTGTTTAAAATTTTACTTTTCTCAGGGGTGGGTGTGTAAAGACAGCCTTGAATGGTCCTTCATTGTTGATGAACTATGAGCAATTTATTTCACAATCTGTTGATTTAAGACTGAGAAATTAAAACTCAACTATATTACACTTATAATGTAATGTTTAACTTGAAATTTTAATATATCTAGATTACAAAAACAGATAGTGTATTACATGTAATTACATGCATGGTCTATATTGAAGAATTCTGGGATTTATATTTGCGCTGTTTTTAATTTGATTTCCCTCTAATAATATCTTAATGCAAAGTAATACTTTTATTTTATTCTAAGTGCGTTGTATACAGAGTTTCATCATAAAGGTAGGTAAACTAATTCAACACAAGGCAGTCTGTTTTTAAGTATACAATTCATATTAATTTATCCACTTATCAGTGAATATATAAAAGGTGTTTACTGCCTATAATGTCACAACAGTAAACAATGGGCTACAAGAACTGGTTTTTGTTACACTGAAGGTGTAATCAAACTGTTGAAGGACAGCAAGAAGATTTCATTGTTGTTCCAAATAGAAGAGATGCTCTTGATTAGATTATATTCACTCAACCCAATCAAAATGTCTTTGAGCATCCTTCATGTTACTTTTAGTGGTAGTAATTATTGGGGAAATCACTAGCTACTAAAAAGAAGCTATTATTCAAAATAACTAGAATATAATTACAAGATATTATAGTTTATGTAAGAGCATAAAATAGATTCAGGGTATGTGCCCTGTGGGCCAGTGCCTAGCATAGACCTGCTAGTAGTAGTCATACCTACTACTACCTCACTCTAAATTATCAGAAATGTGTAACTTTCTTTATAATGTCTATATATGTCAGTGATGGGAAAGATTTTTTCAAGTCTGATAAAAGATGCTTTGCTAAGAAATTTAACAACATTTAAATTTTTTTGGATATAGTTTCTCTAGATCTTGTCTCACTAATCTTTTGCCATTCTTTGAGGATGTTACTGCCTAACTAGATGAAGATACAGGTGTGAATTTAGTGCATATGTATTTTCAGAAAACATCTGAGAAGATGCCACATAAAAGGCTTGTTAAACAAAAAACTCTCTGTATGTGCAGGGGATAAGTTGGTATGTTAGATAGAAAATTGGATGGATAGAAGAAAGCAGGGATTTGTTATAAATAAAGTTCAGTCAAACCAGATTAATGTAACAAGTGGAGTACCTCCGAGCTCTGTGTTAGGGCATTATTACTAAATTTGCTGATGATATTAAGATCTTAGGTGTCACTGTCTGGGTGGAGGATGCTGCTGCATTACAAAATAATTTACATTGTTTGGTAAGTTGGTCAAATAAATGGCAGATGACTTTTAATCATGTGAGTTATCATACTTTTAATTAAATGCATAATTCTGATGGGAAATACTGTTATGAAAGAAAAGGTCCTTGATGATCAATCTCTTAAGTCATCCAAGCAGTGACTATTGTTAGTGGTAGGGAAAACAGAATTTTAGATTTTATCTAAACTAATATTGCATACAAGTCTAATGAGGTTATAATTTCACTGTATAGGTCACTGGATATGCCACACTTGGAGTCCTGTGTTCAGTCTTGAGTTCCTTACTTTAGGAAGAACTTTGAGTTGTTGGAATGGGTTCACAGGAGAGCTACTAGGATGATATCTTGTATGGAGAGTTTGTCATACCAGGACAGGATAAGATCTATAAAATTGTTTTTTCTTAAAAAAAGAAGAGTTAGAGATGATCTGATCTAGACTTCTAAGAATGTTAAGGGAATTTATAGTATCAATGAATCATATTTTTATGTACTTTAATGATGAGAATGGTAGGACTATGGGACATAAATTTTGGCAGGGTAGGACTAGGAGTCATCTTCAGCTCAAAGTTATATTTTTCTAACATGATGGTTGGCCTTTGGAATGGGTTGCCTTCAGATGTGGTGGATGCAGTAAATTTAAGGGAGTTTAAGAAAAAGATTGATAAATATTTTAATGATAAGGACTGGTTTTAATTGTTTCTGTTTTGTTTTGGTTAGTTTAGTGGACGGGACAACCTAGATGGACCAATAGATCCCTTGTCCTTATTAAATTTTATGTTAATTGTTAAGTATAGCACTAGTATTAGTAAAGCATGGTTTTTAAAGCTTTGTATACTACTTTCTAGTACTACATCATAACTAGTACTACAATTTGCAAATTACAATATGAGAGTTGCTATTACCTTATCAATAATCCCCAGGTCTCCTTTTCTCATAACATCTTTAATTATTCTCCCTGCACGATTAACAACACTGACAGAAGCTGACAAAATTCGAAGCAGAACAGGGGCAGCAGAACTTGAGGCAGCCATTCAAATCCTTCTCTGCTATAGGATATTTCTTCTTAAAAACAACAACCGAACAACTTAAGAACTACCTAGCTACTTGATGAGGAAGTAGGCAAGAATCCACTTTGAAACTAAAAGTTTGAATGCGGTTTAAAAGTTAAATGGATAATGAAGTAAACTTTATTCTAAGTTGAACAAAGTACATATGTACAATGTTTCGTCAGGATTTTGTCATCAAGTACAAGTAGTTGTAAGTTCACCTACAGTCCTAGGCACAATATAAAACAAACAGCAACGAAGAAATCACATGACCAGATATTGCTTAACAGCTTAGTAAAGGTATTTCTGCATCCCGTGGAATTTGTTCAATTAAGTTAACTTTCTTGAGTTTGTGTTTGTTGATGTTCGGAGAAACCGTAAGAAAACTAGAAACCAGATTCACCGAAAACATAAAAAACCCTCCACTGTGCAACTCTATTAAAAATGCTGGAAGGTGTAATTTTAAACAAAAGAACCAAACATCAACAAATGTAAAATCATGGTAGCCATCGTTATCGAGTTGAAAACACTCCCACAGCGAACTAACACTCCAGAGTGCCAAATCTTTATCAAGCTGTTAATCTCCGGTTATGTGACCTATTTGTTGCGTACTAATAACTATATATATACAAAGAGAGTTTTGGGTAAACTATTTGTACCTGATGCTGACAAACCCTTGTCGAAACTCTGGACATTTATACTATATTAAATAAATTTATAATAAAGCTTTCTTCACTACCTATTTAAACTGCCTCCGAACTTTACTTAAATATTTGTAAAGTCATGCTACATTACTTCAGATTGCAAAAGCGCCCTCTATTCCAGTAATGATAAAAAAATATTTTCTTCTCTATTCAATGTTTCAAAAGAAAAAAAAAATATTTCTCAAAAAAAAAAAAAGAATTCACACCTCGCCCTGAACGTTTCAAAGTTCATCATTTATCTGTCAGGATTAAAGTAATAGTTTCCTCAAACACCCTACTTTACAAGGTTATCTTTTGGTGAGCATGGTACTTAATGATAGCAACATGCTGAAATAAAAAATGGCGAATAAATATAAGTATTTTTGTGATTCTTAGTTACTTTCATTTTCTCATTACAAACCGTACGATTAGTAACATGCTTATCATGTAGAGCTAATGCAATGGCATCTTGGTGTTCTGGTTGATCAGTCTCTTAAGTCTTTCAAGCAATGTTCTGTGGTTAGTAGCGGTGCAAATAGGATTTTAGGATGTATCTATAGAAACATTGAATACAAATCTAAAGAAGGTACAATGTTAGTGTATAGATAATTGGTTAGGCCATATTTGAAATAATGTGTAGCGTCTTGGGCTCCTTACCTTAGAAAGGAAATTGAATTGTTGGAAAGGGTTCAGAGGAGAACTACTTGGATGATACCTGGGATGGAAAAGTTGTCAGAGGAGGATATATTAAGATATCTGAATTTAATAATGGCTGGAGACGGCTTGAATGGGTAATGAAGAAAAACTTTAATATAAGTTGAACATAACAGCAAATGTACAACGTTTCGACAAGGTTTTGTCATCATCAGGTACGATGATGATGATGATGATGACAAAACCTTGTCGAAACGTTGTACATTTGCTGTTATGTTCAAC
>NW_013668537.1:74047-76018 GCF_000517525.1 Limulus polyphemus | reverse complement strand
ATAAGTTTAACATAACAGCAAATGTACAACGTTTCGACAAGGTTTTGTCATCATCATCATCATCATCGTACCTGATGATGACAAAATCTTGTCGAAACGTTGTACATTTGCTGTTATGTTAAACTTATATTAAAGTTTTTCTTCATTACCCATTCAAGCCGTCTCCAGCCATTATTAGTCTCAAAGTGGGTTCCTCGTCATCGAAATATCTGAATTTGTTTTCTCTTGAAAGAACGAGAGTTCGGGGAATCTGACGGGGGAATTGATTGATAGTGTTGATGCTTTAACCTTTTCCGTATTTAATGGTGAGAATGGTAAGACTAGGAGACACAAAGATAAATTTTGGCAGGATAGTAGTCATATTCAGCTAAGACAGCTTTATTTTCTGTGTTAACTTAGGGGAAAGCTTGATAAATATCTGAATGATAAGGGCTGGCTTTGGATTGTTTAATTTAGTGGATGGGATGGTCTAGATAGACCGAGTAACAAACAGCCTTTAGAGTTATAATCAGTCAACATGTAATTTAAAAAATGAAACTAAACACATACCCACTCATGAAACAATTATACTATTAAAATGGTAAAAGATGACACCTAAAGACCAAATATCAAAAGCACTGGTCACAAGTTCCTGTGATAGGTCAAGAGTCCAGAAAATAGCATAAGGTGTACAGAAGATACAAAATTACTAGTTTTAATCCTGCATCTCAGTAACTTGGGATTATTGAAGTTATCACTTAAAATAAAATATTATAATATAAGACAGTGCTTCATACAATAATGAAATACTGATGGGCATAGCACAAATAACCTATTGTTTATTTTTGTGCTTAATTAACAACAAAGAAAAGAAAAATGGACGCTGTGTAATACATTATTTCCTGTCTTTATTTTCCTTCAAGCTCAGTCAAGGTTGAAAGAACTCGGATTTTTTTATGTAAATAATTTACTGACAAACCTCCAGCTATTTTGCAACTCTTATCCAATTTCTCGCAGGGAAATCACAGAGAACCTGAGAATACCACTCACACACACACGCACAACAGATTCATACTGGCTCTATAACTTAATTGCTATACCTTTTGATAAAATATTTTGAATTTTCTTATAAAAATCGCTATTTCATTCTCTCTTTTTTAATATAACCAAATTTTCATATTTTACACATACACACACACATATACATGATATGTATTATTTGTCAATACACCTCAAAAGAACCTTGTACCCTTAAAATGTTTTAAAGCCATCTTTCATGTAGCCCATTGTGACTCAGTGGTAAGATTGAGGATTTATAATACTAAAATATAGGGCTATATTCCTATAGCCCATTGTTCAGCTTTGCGCTTAACAACAAACAAAACTCCAGGTAAATAAATCAAATTTAGGCCAAGCATTTCACATTTCACACTATTTGGAGGATTAAGCATGTTATATTAAAATATTTTGAACGTGCAAATCAGCCGATATAAAGTTGCAGTGGAATGGAGTGATCAGATCCACTTTGTGAAATTGTTTTGCATCTTGAATATAGGTAGTGTAATGCCACCGAAAATTGATTACTTTTGGAAAGTAACAGCCTTTTCTGTTTTCAAATTATTCATGCACTCAGATCATAGAGGTGTGTTCAGATTGGAAGTTTATAATTTACAAGATGGGAGATATCTCTTGTATTTAATTACATTATAAAACAAAGGAAGTGGATCATCTTGGGCACCAAGACCATCCAGAAAGAGACCTTGAACAAGTTATATCCCAGCTGTGGTAAGCAAAATGTGGCTGTACCATCTTGTAACAGGTGAAAATCTACAAACATAAAGGTCAGTTGCAAAATCCATCCACCGTGTTCCAGGTGTTATGCCTCCGTTCGTTAGTTAATTTTGCGTAAAAATATTTTCCTAAGAAAATTTAGCGATACAAGTCCTTTCTTAAATAAAACTGGTTTATTCTTTCTGAATACAACTTTGCAAT
>NW_013668537.1:61751-73121 GCF_000517525.1 Limulus polyphemus | reverse complement strand
CACAACGAATGACTCACGTGCTCGACTCAATTGTCAGTCTCTATCTCTGTCTGCAGTTCAATTACATTATTGCCGTCACTTTTTGGCGGTATTATATACAAGAATACCGAAAATCTAGTAAACGCTCGAGGCTTCACGAAGGGACATGATTTTTCTAAAAGTTCATGACGTGTTACTAGAGTCACGTGACTACCGCTGTCGTAACACTTCTAATTATGCACATATCAATATTATAAATATGAAAAAAGCTCTAAGCACTGGTTCCCAAGACTCTCCATTAATAGTAAGAGCCCAGTCTGACTGAACTTCACAACCATTTCGCTTTCTCTCATCCAACAGTCTACTTTCTATTATTTATCCGTCTTATTCCGATGTAGTTTTGTTAACTAAACACATGTGTGGCACCTTATCAAAACTTTTCTGAAAGTCCAAATCTTTATCACCATCCAGAAAACAGGTAAAATGCTCGATGAAGCTCAGACTAGGAAAATGGAAGGTTTTTCGTTTAGTGAATCTCTTTGTATGTGAGTTTATGTGGTTGTGATTATTTATATTAATCTGAATACTGGTTTGGTTCAGATTAAGATGTTTTTATTTTTCGTTCGATTTTATTGGAGCATATAAACACTGCTAATTTAGGAATGTCTACCTGGAAAGGAGTTGAGCCAACCATGTGAACCTGCCCGAGAATCACCGATGATGCATTAGTATCTAAAGTTCCTCAATAGTCATCCTCATGACTACAAAAAAAAAAAAAAAAAATGTAGTTTATATTATCACATATAGGGGGCGCTATAATAAACAGGTTTCTGCAATCTGACAAAATTTGTCGCATTGATACCTACTGAATCCACTTGAACTCTTGCTAAGTTGTCTTCGTAGGGTCTGGTGCAAGTATTGTGCTGTTATTTACAACTAACAAAGTTATGTCACTCGTTAAGAAACTTATCCAAAAAGCTGAAAAAGAACCAGGGCTACATTATCGTAACCCGGTAAGTTTATTTGTCATAACATTTGCGATTAATTACAATAATTTTAGCTTAAATTATGGATCATACAAATGAGAATTTAAAGTATAGAATAGTTCTAACTCGAGAATGAAACTAAATTTTAATTTTACCTAAATCATTTACACGTACTTGTTTATTGTAGATTGATACAATAATTATTAAATTTGATAATGCGCCTAGTATCCGAATATGATTAATACTGAATTTCTATAGGTTTTTGGAGAGAGAAGTTTAGTTTCAATAAATTAATGAGTAGAAGAAGGTATAAACATATCAGTTGGCAATCTAACTGTAGCACAAGTTAAGATACCCATTTGTGGTTCTTAAATTTCTGTTTAAACACATTTTAAGCTATAATTAAAACTCGATTTTAGCTTATTAAGTGAAAAAACTGAGTTTTCTACTTATTAATAATTTTTAAGTAACATAACAGTACACCGAAAAACATTACAAACTAAAGTGAATATGGAAGTTTCAATCACTCTGAAGAAAGATAGAAACCTAAAGCACTATAAAGTGGTTATAAAACAGCAGCTAATTTAGAAGGACGATAACACCACAAACCACTACAAAATAATTTTTAAACTCCAAATATTCTATAATGGGGATGAATAGATCATTCTTTGGAAGAGCTCTTTGCTACAGTTTCTCTCTTTTTCAATAGAAGAACACGTATCCTTAGTTGCAGAAATTAAGGGCATTAAAATTTGAAGATATCATTTTGATTTACATTTTAATTTGAGTCGAAGATAATTTTATATCATATTTCTTATGCAAGGTCTGAAGAAAAGTTAGACTACAGCATAACTAAAGTTTTCAAAGTATGTAGATATTGGTGCCACTTATTAAACCCTTTTGTTTAAAAAACGCTGCATAAGCTCTAAAAATGTAAAGTAGCTTGTGTTATCATAAGGTGTCCTTTTTATTTTATGTAACTGGTATGCGAAAGAATAACCTTAAGAAAATTTACTAAGGTCGCAGTAACGGCATGCAACATGTGGTATTCGCATAATAACCATGCAGGTGGCAAAAATTTGTGCAAAGACAGATTCATGAAATATTATGTAGAGAAAAAATCTAACGAGGAAAGCAAATAAAAAACAAGCAAATACAAGTGAACAACCAAAACAAATGGTTGACAAATTGTGTAAAGTTTAACAAAACTAGCCGACTTCTTACTTTCTGTTGTGACTTTAGCTAGCTGGTGGTGTAAAGAAGCTTTACAAATTATGTTCGCTCATCGGCAAGTATAGGGAAAAATAATGAAAACCACACAAAGTTAGAAAAAGGGGCTCTAATGCAGTATCCTACAATCCATAGCATACCTATTCAAAACGACATATTTAATGAAGATAAGCCACAATTTTTACCAATTTGTATAAGCACGTGTATCATCCCCTGAGATACACAGACACCAGTCAAACTGATATAAGCTTCTGTGTGATAGTCGTTGTCGTATATAACTATTACCTAATAAAAAATTAGTATGCGTTTACGACCTTTTAACATTTGGTTTATAAGGATGTCATTAACAAGGTGCATAAAACCTACACGAAAATTTAGAAAAGACATCAAAAAATATCATGTATATAATTATATAAGTTATTTAAATGTGACAAACTGAGCCTTGAGATTTTTTGAAGAAAAACTGAACTTCATAGTCGATGACAATATAAACAAGAGGAAATCCCCAATAGCCGCGGCTGTAATTAGATCTAAAATCTGGCAATAGATGGAGCTATGACCTAAAAGTTTGTACTTGATAAAAAAAAACTCGGAGCCATTCTATGATTGCTATACGGTAGCTAAAAAACGCGTAGGATCAGAAAAGTTTTTAAAGATGCTAAAACATAATAAAACCCTAGCATTTTCGAAAGATATAATATTTCTTTAGTGCTGAAGTAAGAAGACAGGTAAACCTGTCGAGAACGAGAAATCTCATAGTAGAATCACTAAACTGGTGGTTAACAATGTGCAAGAGGAGAGACTCAAAACTAACCTCATTTTGTGTGTACATTCCTTACGCCTACGCTACACCTAAACAACTGTTGGGCGTTAACCGACAATTTTACGTATGGTTTTTACAATTTGCGAGGACGTGTTCATCACGAGACAAGAATGTGGTACAGGCTAGAACGTCTGAGCAGTAGTAGTAGTACACAGTACGTTGCTATTGCTTTATGAAACACCTGATAAGTCTAACGTGCATTCTGGCAACATCTGTCAAAGATTTGTGTACGTCGTTCCTAATTCTGCAATTCACATGTACATCCAACCAACCTCATGTAGAATTATAAAACAATTCCAAAAATATATTAACATCAAAAATGTCGTGAAAACTGACCCTCAAATGACTCCACTTGATTAATGTGTACTGCTTTTAAATAGCACTATTAGTGGATGATATAATAGTCATTATAGGTCATGTACCAGAATCCTGGAATAAAAAATTACTCTTAAAAAGGTTTGTTTGTTTGAAATTAAGCTAAACAATGGACTATCTGTGCTCTGCCCACCACGGGTATCGAAACTCGGTTTCTAGCGTTGTAAGTCCGCAGACATACCCCTGGGGGCCTCTTAAAACGGAGAAAAAGAAAGTCCATCCTACGTTCGAATGAGCTTAATCGTGGTTCGTTTGTTTTATTAAGCAGGACCACGTATTATATGATTTTAGAGCTGATCAAAATGTTAGTCTCGACTATTTAATATGAGAGTTCATACGATAAAAGAATAAACACGTAGGACATTTTTATAAAAGAAGAAAGTTGGTGGAAGGAATCTTATTCACATTGTTAAAATCCAAAAATTGTAAAGACGAAGAAACATTCGGATATTATCACTAAACAAAAATATAAAAGTCTTGAAGAAGCAAACCAAATTACTGTGTTGTAAAAGCAGAGTAAGAGAAAGAAAGCACGATAAGATATCATAGTTATATCAGATGTTCCCTAGTGGCACAGCGGAAAGTATGTAGGCGTATACTGTAATACTAAAAATTGGAATTCTATACCTGTGGTGGGCATATCACGGATAGACCATTGTACAGCTTTATGTTTAACAACAGACAAATTATTACAGACTTGCAAATCTCCAGGACTGTAGAGATTCAGTGGATAGCAGCCAATTACTACCAAAAAAAAGAAAGAACGAAAATAGCGTTCCATTCTTTGGGGTTCGTTATATGAGTAACGATCAAATCACACTGTTTGGTCTCATGAGAGTAACCCAGGAATTCGCAATAGATGGTGTTGACTAGCTGCTATCCCTTTACTTGTCACTTCAAAATTAGAGACAGTTAGCGCAGGCAGTCCTAGAATAGCTTTGTGTGAAATCTAACAAACAAAACTTAAACTTACATAATTTGGTATGTTTGCTCGCTACTAGACGTCGCTGTGTACAGCTATTTCTAAATATCAATGAAAAGAAATGAAAATCTTTGAGTAAGCGTCGCAGAAGACACTACTAAATAAACCTAAAGGGCTGAATCAGGTGTAATTAAGATTAAGAACGTAAGAAATATGTTACAGTTCCGCTGGGAGTGAAAAGGGTTTATATATTTGCCAGAAAGGATTTACCCAAATAGAAAAACAAAATTATAGGGAAAGCGTATGGCAAGTTCAGTACAGATCTTGAAAATCGCTTTTTTGCAACATTTTCACAGTGGAACTCGTTAGTACTTAAAACGAAGAATCACAAGACAAACTGAACGCCTATATTTAATTGCTGGGACTTTAGTACACGGGTGTTTGCACTGACGTACTCCTTTTGGTGAAAACATGATAGTGTTACGTCTCCGTTTGTTAATTGATTTTCCGTAAATTCGTTCCGACGAAACTTTAGCGACACAAGTCCTTACTTAATAAAACTGGTTTGTTCTTTCCGAATATAACTTTACCGATACACTCAACTTCAACGGTTGCGCTATAACAAACTATTATTCACGTATCACGAGCTAGACTTCAACAATACGTCTCTATCTGACTGCAGTTCAATTACTCATTACCTACACACACATTGTCGCGTCACGTTGTCACCCTCTTTTATACACCAGACTACCCTATATCTAGTAAATGCTAGGGCTTTCACCAAGATACAGGATAGTTCTAGAAAGGTAGCGTGACACTAGTCATGTGACCTCGCTGACTTAACAATAGTTTTAAACACGTGTTGTAAGCGAATGGTATGATGAAAACATCAACAGATTCACACACGTGTTGAGATGTTTTCATCGTACCATTTGCTTACACACGTGTTTAAAACTATCATGTTTTCACCAAAAGTCGTCTGGATATTTTAAGCAAACTCTCCTAGTAACGCAAGAGTTACAGATTCACACACGTGTTCAACTCTTGCGTTACTAGGAGAGTTTGCTTAAAATATCCAGACGACTTTTGGTGAAAACATGATAGTTTTAAACACGTGTGTAAGCAAATGGTACGATGAAAACATCTGCAGATTCACACACGTGTTCAACTCTTGCGTTACTAGGAGAGTTTGCTTAAAATATCCAGACTTCCCAATCGATAACCAAAAGCAAGATAATGATGAAACTTAGTTTGAATTAAATCAATATATTAAGACTTCTTGAGATATGAGAGTGTGTGTGTGTGTGCCACTGTTTATGAAAATATAAGGACAACATAAGTTTGTTCTCAAATTTGCATTGGCCTCATGGGGTAGTGTTCCCTGCCTTTCAATCAGATGGACCATGGTTCGCTTACTGTTATCGTTACCTAAAAAACCATGCCTCGCACTTTGAGGTCTGGGTTCGCGGTAAGAGTGGTCAAATCCCGCTGTTAGGTTAGACAAGACTTGACAGAGGGTACTGTTATCTAACTGCTAATTTATCTGTTCAAAATTAGGGACAGCTATGAGCAGATAGCCACGTGTGAAGAATCTAAACAGTTTATTTTTTAAGCTTTACATGGTATACACAAAATGAAAGCGAGCTATATGCGCGGATTAAAAGAACAATAAAATGATGTTGAACTAAATAAATGAAGAATCTCGAATTACACTTAAATATTGAATTTACAATAAAGAAGATGAGGGTTAAGATATTTGGAATTTTTTTGGTAATATTAACTAAAACTAAAACAAAATAATAATCAGGTCCGCTAAACAGGAAGTTCTAAGTTTATAAATGTATAACGCGTATAAAACTAATTACACCAAAAGAAAACTGACACAGATGTTCCTCTTCGAAACAAAGTAAACCCTTTAATAAATAAAACAACATCGTTTGTTATATTTAGTATTATTAAAATGATCAGCATCTCTTAATGTACAAAAATTGACTGCAGACATTGCTGCAAAAGAGAGGTTGAACTAACCAGATGCCATCAAGCTGAAGTCAAAGTGACTGAAGGAGTTGATGATGGTCAAGTGGAACCAGGTATAGATATTAAAGCAGAACAGGAGAAAGACCAAGATTTGAAGCCAATAATTGATTTTCTACAAGCAAGTGTTTTGTGTCCTGCTTGGGAGAAGGTGTCTAGCTTAAGCCCTGTGACAAAGAACTATTGGGCACAATGGGACCAGTTGAAGCTTGAAGATGGTATTATTGTCCAGAGATGGGAAAGTGACGACCTGGCAAACAGTTATATTGAGAAAGCTACGGGAAGCTGTGCTGTATCAATCCCATGATGGCTTAATAGGAGGACATCTTGGAGTTAAGAAAACATTGAGTCACCTACGACAGAGATTTTACTGGATAGGTATGAGGCAAGATGTGGAAGAATGGTGCAGGATCTGCAGTACATGTTGTGCTAAAAGGGGACCCAAGCATAAGGGACGTGCTCCAATGAAGTTATATGATGTTGGCACACCAATGGAATGAGTATCCATCGACATTGCTGGTCTGTTGCCCCAGACTCGTGCTGGAAACAAGTACATTTGTGTGATGATGGATTATTTCACGAAGTGGCCTGAGGCATATGCAATACCAAATCAGGAAGGTACAACTGTAGCTTCGGCTATTAGTGATTTTTTCTTCAGGTTTAGTATGCCATACGAACTGCATTCAGATCAAGGCCTTAACTTTGAATCAGCTGTGTTCCATGAATGCTGCAAGTTGTTTGGCTTACGAAAGTCCAGGACAACGCCACTTCACCCACAGTCTGATGGGATGATAGAAAAGTACAACTGGACACTGGGACAGGAATTGGCAAAGTTTTGTAATAGCCAAAAGATGACTGGGATGTCTTACTCCCTCCGTTGTTGATGGCCTATAGAACAGCGGAGCATGAAGCCACTGGATACACTCCAGCAAAGCTGATGTTTGGTCGGGAACTTCGGTTGCCAGTGGACCTGATAACAGGACGCCCACCTAACGAAGAGTTGGCTGAAAGTGTGCCAAAGTTCGTTAAAGTGTTATCTGAAAAAATGGATGATAGTCATCATTAAGTGTGTTCCAACTTGAAAACGTCTGCTGATTCAATGAAGCTATGTTATAATAAGAGATCTAATGAAGTCAAATTTGTAGCAGGAGACAAGGTGTGGTTGTAAAATACCAGGAAGACCAAGGGGAAGTCTCCTAAGTTGTGTTCTCCATGGGAAGGCCCATATGACATTGTGGATTGTCTCTCAGACATGACTTTCCGAATAAAATGTGTTCGGCGAGGTAAGCCAAATGTGGTGTATGCCAACAGGCTTTGGTGTTATCACGGCCCAAGACATTTCAGTTGGAACGAAATGAACAACAGAATAAATGACGCTGCTGAAAACGTGTCACCTGAAAAAGCCACTGTTCAAGAAGAAGAAACTCTACCAGGTTTGGAGAAGGGAAACAGTGAAGCCGTTAATGAAGCTACTACCACTGATGTGACTGTTACCGATAATGAAACATTTCTTGACGGAGCAGATGAACCCCACGTGAAGCGGGAGCCAATGAGACAGAGACAAGTACGAAAAAAGAAACGTCCTGTAAAATTAAGAGACTTTGTTGTATTTTAAGTTTGTGTTTGTAAATTTAATCAAGTTATTGTTAATTATCTATTGGTTTAATGTAAGACAAGGATTTTCCATTTGTCTAGAAAGCAAAAGTATGGGTAAAAATACAGAATTAGTCTGGAATCTGATAAGTCACAAGTTCAGCAGTAACATATGGTTAAAGATGATCTGATTTTTTCTATTGAATCTTTTCTAGGAAAATATTCTAATAGAGTATAGTATATATTGTGTGTCATTTCTCCTACCTTGATACATATGCTTATCTATATCAGAAAACATTCCTGGAACTGGGAGCTGTGCTGGTCTTACAGGTTTCTCTAGAGACTCGTGTGTAATCGGCTTAGCATGGCCTGGTGGCTATGGCACTGGATTCGTAGCACAGGCCTGCGATATTTTTGTTCTCTTGAAAATTTTACATTGTACGCTGATGATATCCGAAGATGATATCAATTTTTCTCCATCAGGTACAGATTTTTCACAAAACGTCATGACGCAATATACAAAGAAGGACCTACATTTCACAAAAAAATCAGGGTGAATGAGAATGCATATTCGTTTAACATCAATGTCCTTCCCTTTTCTTCAGTTTGTTTGTATTCTTGTTAACAAACATAATAATAAAAAATGTTCATTGTGGTAAACGAAATAATAAATTGATCTAAGTAAGAGTTTTTTTTCTTCCTGAGTTGTAAAAATATCCTTACGTGATAGAAAAAAATGAATATTATTTTTGAAATCTGCGTAGCTGAGTTATGGAAAATCAGTTATTAAAATGACATTTAAATTCGCAAGCCTGTGTATTCTTTGGGTCGCGGTATCGAAGCTCGTAACAGAACATGTTCACCCTTGCAGCTGTGGGAGTGAAATAATGTTATTGTTAATCCCATTATTTGTTGGTAAAGAGTAGTACAAGATTTCGCGGTAGGTGGAGTAGCCTTCTCTAGTCATATTCACTAATATTAAAAAAGCTCATGAATTCTTAAATTTTATAAGCTGAATATATTCTAGTTAAAGACTACTGGGTACATCATATTTTCTTTTACTTCGAAACAGGTCAGATATTGTGATCCTGCTTTACTGATACTTGCTAATTCTTCGAATATTTCTATAATACTTATCCGAATATATTTCTTCACCATCGCTACCAATAAAAAACACTGGGCATACTTTTTTCTCATTTGCTATGGTGTATATTATACAACAACCTTGACCTCTTCAATGCAGAATTACATGATTACAAATATTTCTATAATTCACACAGCCTGGATCATAACTTGTGTTGTCAACGAGAATACAAAAATGTACATTAATATAAAAACAGTGTGTGTTACCTGCCAGGGGCAACAACAATTTATTGTCATAGCTGACAACCAATATCCATAGCCTTACCATCCAGAGTTGGCAGGAAGACAACTTTTATAGGGGGAGACATTGGAACTGAACTTCATAACTTCACCACTATTTGTAAATTACAGTTTGATCAATACATAAACACAACTGATGGGTAAACAATATACAAAATAATAATTCTAATATTTATAATAAATGTAAAGTAATGACAAAGGATTTTTTGTTAAATGGACGAGCAAATATTTATGAAAGAGCAACCGGTAAAAAACGTGTTAATAATTGTTTTATATGATTGTTTGTTTATTGTTAAGCGCAAATCTACACAACGAGGATATCTGCTGTGTCTACCAAGAGTATCGAAACTTGGTTTTCTAGCTGTGTGAGCTTTCAAAATTACGACTGAGCCATCCTCTGGTAGGATAGCGGGGAGTCTATGGATTAACAACGCTAGAATCAGTGATTCGGTTCTTCTCAGTGGACACAGCAGATAGCCCGATGTGGCTTTGATATAAAACATACACACACAACTGAGCCACTGGGTGGAAGAGAGGGGGGGGGGTATATTAAACGACTGAAATTACTGCTGTCACGATAACACTGTTGCAAACATATGTTTTTCAATGAGACACCCAGTTTTTGAGGAGACCGGAGCAATTGCCCCTTTCTTGAATCCGGCCCTGATACCATCCAATATAGTATCATCTATAGGGTGAGAAACCCATTAGAATTGCCATCACAAAAAATTACTCGAACAAAGTCCAGTGGAACAAGAAATTCTCAGTGTACAAGTCCTTACGCTGTTTAAAAGCACAGCTTCCTTACTATAGACCTGGAAGAATGGAACAAATGTACTAAACCCAAAGGTGTGGTTGTGTCTAAATATAGCCTAAAGTCATATAAACTCAAGAAGTCTCAAACGTATGTCAATGTTTACCATACATTTCCACGTGAGTGCTCAGAAAACAAAGATTGCAAATCGTTTGGCATATTGGTGCATAAAAATTCCAAGCTATTATTAACCATCAACATTCCAGGATTACATCAACCCACTAAATAACTCAAGGATTGTAGGTACCACATCCTTTCAATTATTGATATCATAATCACTCAGACTACAAATAAAAAATCTGCTCACCAATATCCTTCCAATACTTTATCATAAAGCTCCAGTCTATAGCTCAATGCGAGGGGCATAACTAATTTTTAGCATTTGGGCTTTGTAGTCGAATACCGTACTCTTGCCCATTTTCTAACTGCTCATTAGTTACAATCAGTCCCAATGAGTTTCCAGCTCAATTTAGATGCCACATTTGACCTTTCAAGCAGCTGAGCTGTTGTATTATTGGCTCTTCTCCATCTGACTCATTGTGAACATCCTGGGAGGTATTGCGATATTTCTATTGTTATCAGACAGATCAAGCTCTTCAACCTTCAATACCTGACTTAACCACACAAGATGTTGTGCGGTGAAATAGGCCTGCTTTCTAATCTTGCCTGACCAGACAGTAGCTGGACGCCTGACCTAGGAAGTTGGCACTGGTAACTTCCATCGTGCTATGGTAACAGAAATGCGTCATGCGTGTGTCCACCATCACCCACCTGAAGTCTGCACAAAACTTTGTACCTTTCTTATTCACTGCCATCATTGGAGATTACTAAGCACACCTTAAGGCTATTATAACTTGTGAACAGATTCGTTCAGAACTGGCCCGGCATGGTCCGGTGGTTAGGGTACTCGACTCGCAATCTGAGGGTCGCGGGTTCGAATCTCCGTTCCACCAAACATGCTCGCCCTTTCAGCCTGGGGGCATTATAATGTGACGGTCAATCCCACTATTCGTTGGTAAAAGAGTAGCCCAAGAGTTGGCGGTTGGTGGTGATGACTAACTGCCTTTCCTCTAGTCATACACTGCTGAATTAGGGACTGCTAGCGCAGATAGCCCTCGTGTAGCTTTGCGCGAAATTACAAACAAAAGTTCAGAACTCATACGTTAGTAATTTAGGAAAGTCATTTAACTTTGTTATTACTTTAAATACACAGTACTGCCTTTACATTTTA
>NW_013668537.1:55308-61741 GCF_000517525.1 Limulus polyphemus | reverse complement strand
TGCATTCAAATACAAAATAACACAACCAAAAAAAAAAGTTTCATACCCTTAGTTCCCTAATTATTTAAAACAAAGGATAATTATTACACAGAAATTAGGCTTTACCAAAAATATAGCTGGAAAAATATCGCCTATATCAGCGTAGGCCTAGGATGCGAGTTGTTTGTTTGTTTGTTTGTTTTGGAATTTCGCGCAAAGCTACACGAGGGCTATCTGCGCTAGCCATCCCTAATTTGGCAGTGTAAGACTAGAAGGAAGGCAGCTAGTCATCACCACCCACCGCCAACTCTTGGGCTACTCTTTTACCAACGAATAGTGGGATTGACCGTCACATTATAATGCCCCCAGGCTGAAAGGGCGAGCATGTTTGGTGGGATGCGGATTCGAACCCGCGACCCACAGATTGTGAGTCGAGCGCCTTATCCACCTGGCCATGCCGGGCCAGTGCAAGTTGTGTTTCTACTGGTCAGTATTTTTACTGTTTATTAGTGTTTTATTCAATTTGCGTGGCTACATAACTGCTTCAGTAAATAAAGGTAAGAACTCGTTGAATATATTAACAAATTACGGTTTATTTCTTTATTTCCTATTTTTCAATTGTAACTTTCATTGTATTTTAGGCAGTTAGAGAATGTATTAACAGATGAGTAAATGAGTATGCTTTTACTACAACAAACAGACATAAAAATTATAATTTCATAGAAAACATAAAACTGTTAGATACATTTGAATATTAGGCACACAATAAAAAAAGACTAAGACTCAAGAAGGTATTTTTTTGTTGTTTTTAAAAATGACATTTCATAACAAAATATTTAGAAGATAAAACCTAAAACTTGTGCACATACCAAATTATATTACATAATTGTTTTCGATCAATTTGGTTAAGCATTAAAGTGTGAGAATGAAAAAGAACTGGGGGTATCAGTGACACTTGCCGGCCCAGAAATAGGTAAAAGTCATTTTATTACATTCTTTGCTTTTTCAATATCTGCAACATCTGTGATGCTCCAAGGAAACATGCGTAGTAGTTGTATTTTTTTTTGTTATTTTTTACGACATGTGTTTCATATGTATGGTGACAAGTAATTGAGAGTCTATCCTGTCAGCCACCTCTTTTTAAAAATACACCAGGAATCTATTGAGTTCCTGTCATTCTCCTGTGTCTAGATTGGTGTAATTTTCAACAGTTATCTCAGACATTCTGGCACCATACATTTGCTTCCAGACTTGATGTAGCTGATAACTATTCCAACTGGAAGCTGAATAGCTTCCTGTCCATAATTACAAACCAGGAGTAGCACAAAGCCAGAATTCAAAGAAACAATTATTCAAGCAATTGCAGCTTGGTTTCTAGAGAGAAAATAGTATAATTTGTGTGTTACTTCCCCCATTCCATCAAATAATGTCAACACACACACTTTTTATCTGAACTCTTATAAGGCAGCATTGAATGGTTTTATTGCAAAGCTATAAAACACCTTTCCACAGGTCATGCTGGGCTGAAAACTTCTGCAGTTGGTCTATCCTTAAGATATCAATGCTGAAACTTAGATCAGAGACAATGACTGTTGTCCTAAAAGAGAGTGTATTGACAGCAGAGTGAAAATATAGTTCTTCACTTACCTTGAGCTTATCTTAACTATCCACTATGAAGCCAGTAGTGACTAATCAGAGTAGCTGCTTCACTTGTAGCATATGATGTACTGCAAATTCTAACAAACTTCTGGAAACATTAGTGTCCACCAAAAATAAAACATTACATACATCTATCTTCACAGTTATATACCAAGCCACATTAAGATCAGAATGATCTGAGCTGGCTATCATAATTTTGTAGGTAGGCAAACTCATACTCCACTAGTTAAAATTTAATACCATCTGAGGCAGTGGTAGCCATAGCTTGTTATTAACCCACACCTTGTAGTTCCCTGATAACTTTGTCAATCTTGTGCATATTGCTCCCTGGGTGATTGACAATACTGCCGTGGTGACAAGATCTGGAAAATCATGTATACCCACTGTGAAAATACATCTACACCATAACATCACACGTGCTTTCACTAATTTAGCTAAGATTAAAGCATTTTTAAACTTAAAGCGATGTTGCTATCTCTGAAACATCTATGGGGGACTCTCATCCATTGAACCTACTGTCACTTTTTGTTCTGGCGACTTATTTGATATAATCACTTCAAACTGTAAGAAATGGCTTTTTTTTCAAGGATGAGATTTTTATCGTTCAGCACACCCCATCTACTTGGTTTTTGACCATTACGAGACGTGATCAGTTGTTAGCAAGCCTCTATGAGAAGACCAAACAAGTATTTTGTAATCGAGTATTTCTAAAAGCTGGTAATGTTGAAAAACTTGCATCAACTGGCTGGTGGAGGGAAATTGGGTGTCTAGGATATTAATGTTAACTGATGTAATAGTAATGTAAGGCAGTGGTTTTCTGTATTTATGTCGATGACCGTGCCACTGTCAAGATGAACAGAAAACAACGTAAAGCCTAATCATGATTACTGGCCAAGAGAACGTGAGATGCATACCCAATAAACTGAATTGAACAGAAACATGTTTTACTCTTTTATTACTTAATTTAATTTTTACTTAAATGTTTGTCTGTAAGCGCAAAACTTCATTATGGGTTATATGAGATGTGCTCTCCATGGGGGATCGAACTCTGATAGTTTTATGCCCTCTCTAGCTTGCCTTTAAGCCACGGGGGTCGCTTAGATATTAAAGCGTAAAACTGCACTATGGGTTATATGAGGTGTGCCCTCCATGGGGGGGATCGAACTCTGATAGTTTTATGCCCTCTCTAGCTTGCCATTAAGCCACGGGGGTCGCTTAGATATTAAAGCGTAAAACTGCATTATGGGTTATATGAGGTGTGCCCTCCATGGGGGATCGAACTCTGATAGTTTTATGCCCTCTCTAGCTTGCCTTTAAGCTACGGGGGTTGCTTAGATATTACTTTAATACAAGACAAAATTTCTGTCATGGTGATAAATAATAAACTAGATCGCAGGTCGCCCCCCCCCAGTAGCACAGCGGTATATCTGCGGACTTACAACGCTAGAATCCGGGTTTCGATAGCTGTGGTGGGCAGAGCACAGATAGTCCATTGTGTAGCTTTGTGCTTAACTTCAAAAACAAACAATCGTAGGTCGCCTCTTGAGTCGAGAAATATTTCTATAAGTTTGAAGCTCAAATGTAATTTTATTTCTACCTTATCGTTTTCGTGTTTAAGTGGGCTTGATTTTTCTCAAGTGCGTTTTATAAATTTGACTTGACCTGGGGATATTTTGGTGAAAATCACTGTATATATGATTTGACGCTATCCGGCTTAAACCGTCAAACTAAACATTCCTTAAATGTTGCTCTTGAATACTTGTGGTGTATCTATCTCTCCACGCACTCCCACTACTTTAACAAATACTGTAAATGCCTTATGCCTTGTGCAATATGCTTGACTGTTTTATTTATTGGCGTTTGTGAAGTACACGATCTAAGAGAAACAGAACTTTGAGTGATTATAAAACATCGCTTGTTGTATAAACTAAACCGAAGATATAACAGCAATGTTTAAATAACACGTATAAACACGTTCTGTTTTTTAAGCATAATTACAAACAGATATCATTCAGATTGTTAAAATTTTAAAGTACCGCACGTGACCATATTATCAAAAGGTAGAGACATTTAAGCAAAATAAATCATTAATTTGTAACACATTTTAAATAATATTTAATTTCTTAATTTTTTCAACATCTTTAATAGTGTGAAAACATTATTTTGCTTTACCATATCTTTTATTAGATGCTTATTCTTTAACATAATGTTACGACAGCGGAAGTCCGAAGTCTACAGGGCTAGGTTTAGGACGAGAGTCTGTGCTAAAGGGGAGAACCTGCAAGAGCTGGCACAGGATTTGGAAAGTATGGCATACAAGGCCTACCCACCTGCACTACCCGATGTCCTCAAGCTGTTGCTGAGGGATCAGTTTGTAGACGCCTTGGACAGTCCACAACTGAAAATACAAGTGAAGCAAGCACACCCCTCTACTATGCAGGATGCAATGTCCAGAGCTCTTGAATTCGAATCCTACGTTAAATCTAGCACAGAGGTACCAAGGTTGGTACAGTCATCAGGATTCAAAGCCAGAAATAGTCAGCTCTCAGAGAAGTTTGAGGGACTTTGTTGGTACTGTAACAAACCTGGGCACAAGAGAGCTCAATACTGGCAACTTCAACACAGGCAAGATGCCACGGCAGGAAAGGCTGCTACCAAGAATGGTTGTTGGAAATGTGGAGAGCAAGGACATATGAGGAGCCAGTGTAAGAAGAATATTACCAATAAGTCAGCCTCGGAGAAACCAGTAGTGGTTTGTGTTGAGTGATGCCCACCAACCCCCATTGTGAAAGTCCCAACAGCTAAATATAAAATGCCAAGCACACATAGTGTCTACGTGACAGGAAAGCTGGATGGCCAAAAGTGCAACTTTGTCATAAATTCTGCATCTCAGCAAACCCTTGTGAGTATCAAGGTGCTGGATCACAAAGGAGTACCAGAAGCTGTACAGAAGCTCTGGGGTGTGACAGGACATTATGCAAGGTTGTGGGGACCAGTGTGAGTAACTATTGAGCTCATGGGAATGAAGGACAGACACTTGGCTAATATTGAAGACCAATGCATATTAGGGTTCGATAATTATTACCAGGGAAGTGTGTAGTTAACTTCGATAAAATGACGTTTGGGAACAACAAAGGCCAAATTTCGGTAAATGTTAAAAGAGAGGTTGGACTAACCAGGTGCCATCAAGCTGAAGTCAAAGTGACTGAAGGCGTTGATGATGGTGAAGTGGAACCAAGTGTAGATATTAAAGCAGAACAGGAGAAAGTCCCAGATTTGAAGCAAGTGATTGATTTTCTACAAGCAAGTGTTTTGCGCCCTGCTTGGAAAAGGTGTCTAGCTTAAGCCCTGTGACAAAGAACTATTGGGCACAATGGGACCAGTTGAAACTTGAAGATGGTATTATTGTCCGGAGATGGGAAAGTGACGACCTGGCAAACAGTTACATTGAGAAAGTTACGGGAAGCTGTGCTGCATCAATCCCATGATAGTTTAACAAGAGGACATCTTGGAGTTAAGAAAACATTGAGTCACCTACGAAAGAGATTTTACTGTATAGGTATGAGGCAAGGTGTGGAAGAATGGTGCAGGATCTGCAGTACATGTTGTGCTAAAAGGGGGGTCCAAGTATAAGGGACGTGCTCCAATGAAGTTATATCAAGTTTGCACACCAATGAAAGAGTAGCCATTGACATTGCTGGTCCTTTGCCCCAAACAAGTCCTTTGCTGGAAACAAGTACATCTGTGTGGTGATGGATTATTTCACCAAGTTGCCTGAGGCTTATGCAATACCAAATCAGGAAGCTACAACTGTAGCTTCGGCTATTAGTGATTTTTTCTTCAGGTTTAGTATGCCATACGAACTGCATTCAGATCAAGGCCTTAACTTTGAATCAGCTGTGTTCCATGAATGTTGCAAGTTGTTTGGCTTACGAAAGACCAGGACAACGCCACTTCACCCACAGTCTGATGGGATGGTAGAAAAGTACAATTGAACACTGGGACAGGAATTGGCAAAGTTTTGTAATAGCCAAAAGATGACTGGGATGTTTTACTCCATCCACTGTTGATGGCCTATAGAACAGCAGAGCATGAAGCCACTGGATACACTCCAGCAAAGTTCATGTTTGGTCGGAACTTCGGTTGCCAGTGGATCTGATAACAGGACACCCACCTTACGATGAGTTGGCTGAAAATGTGCCAGAGTTCGTGAAAGTGTCATCTGAAAGGATGGATAATATATTCATCATCAAGTGCATTCAAACTTGAAAACGTCTGTTGATTTCATGAAGCTATGTTATGATAAAAGATCTACTGAAGTCAGCTTCGTACCAGGAGACAAGGTGTGGTTGTATAATACCAGGACGACTAAAGGGAAGTCTCCTAAGTTGTCTTCTCCATGGGAAGGCCCATATAACATTGTGGATTGTCTCTCAGACGTGACTTTCCGGGTAAAATGTGGTCGGCGAGGTAAGCCAAAGGTGGTGCATGCCAACAGGCTTTGGCGTTATCACAGTCCAGGACATTTCAGTTGGAACAAAGTGAACAATGGAACAAATGACGCTGCTGAAGACATGTCACTTGAAAAAGCCACTGTCGAAGAAGAAACTCTACCAGGTTTGGAGAAGGGAAACAGTGAAGCCGTTAATGAAGCTACTACCACTGATGTGACTCTTACCGATAATGAAACATTTCTTGATGGAGCAGATGAACCCCACGTGAAGCGGGAGCCAATGAGACAGAGACCCGTATGGAAGAAGATACGTCCTGTAAAATTAAGAGACTTTGTTGTATT
>NW_013668537.1:47937-54408 GCF_000517525.1 Limulus polyphemus | reverse complement strand
CTGAAGTTCCTTGGAAAGAATTTATACCGGAAATTAACAAACGAGCAGATACGTAACAATAACTTACATGTTGTGTATTTAACACACGCAAACAGGAAAATGTTTACGCTGCGTTTTGGTGCAAGTACACTTCCTGGGTTTCGTTAACAAACAAAAAATACAACATTGAAAGTGTGCGTCAAAACACGCAACTGTACTTTCATGATCCTACAAATTATAAAAATACAATTTTTAAAAAGTGGGGAAATCATGAAGACCTTGATTCGCTTGATCATATCGGGAAAATACAAGTTGAAACTTGCAAGTAACTGCAATCCCAGGAACGTATACATGTTTCATATTTACATTTAACAGTTCAGATTTCAAGAAAATGAATTATAAACTCTGATGTGGTCGTGTTCAAAGTTGAAAACCTCTAAAGGACAATCATCACATGCGTGTGGTGTAGCCCTCTCTTTAGATATGTATAAATTCAGTACTGCTTATCAAAATCAGACCTGAGCGTGAATATGTAACCAAAAAGATTCCATAAGCTTAACCTTTGCAAATCAAGATAATATAAATTAAATATGACTACTCTCGAACCCGTCTCCCCTAAGATTTTGTTATTCTTCTTAATTCCAGAGTTACAAAAACATTTGGAAAATATTCGCTACGTATTGTACAGAACTTCGGTCATATTTTTTCATGTGATATTGCCCCACATTAGCTTAGCGGTAAGTTGTAGCATTTGAATTGCTAAAAACTGGATTTCGAACAGTACAGATATCCTCATTGTATAGATTTGCGCTTAACAACAAACAAACAAATACTGTGACGCTAACTACATAATACCGGCATTAGCTACTGCGATACCCTTGGCAAGATACAGAGTGCGGAGTCCCTCATAATACTAAGCAATAAAAAAATTAAGGGAATTCAAACACACTAGCATCTCCCCAGTGGCACAGCGGCACTAACAAATAGCTATTATTTATATACGTAAACTACTACCATATATTGTTTCCAAAAAATCTAAAACGTCTGTACATCGTACATTTGAAACGAATATTATTGGTGTAATTAATCACTTTTATTGACGGATATTATATAACAGTATTAGGTATACACGACTGTTTCAGTCTAAGTTTAATGCACGTGTTATGATTTAGATACTTTATGTACTGCGAGTGTTAAATTTAGTTATTTTAGAAGCACTAGTTTATCACAAGTTTACGAAACTGTTTACGAATCATATGTTGTGAAGTTCAATAATTATGAATTGGTGGTTGTTATATTATTGCATCATGTTACTAGAACCTTCTGAGTTTTTCTCGTTGTTTTAATTGAATGTTGTTGTATCATAATATCTAGTAGTGTGTGGAACGTTCTATACCTCTGTCGGGATATAGCGGCGGAAATTTAGGTCGATAGATAGATAGATCTAGACTGAATGATTGTGAGTTTAACCACAAAGAGCGTGTAGTGGTGATTTTAAAGTGAAATTATCACAGGCTATATTGTAATAACAGAGCAGGAAGAGTATATAATTTGTCTTGTCATATTGTGTTCTAAAACAACTGAACCAGCCTGTGTGGACTTTTATGAAAGATAATTAATTGAAGTGCTGGATACAACTGTGATAACCAACAGTGTAAAGAACATTTATATGTGTTTGACTTGTTTTAAAATATTATATTAAAACAAGTGGACCATGTGATGTTTGTTTATTGTTGAAATGTATCGCCAACAAGTCACAGTCACCTACTGTAAAAAATCCGGCCCCAAAAACCTGACAGTGGTGAGGCAACCTGGATCTACAGTGGTAAGTAAACTGTGATAGAAGTAGACATCAACAACAGCGGCAAACAGGCCCATATATGCACAGCTGTAGTGGTGGCGAAAATATTGTAGAGGTTACAACCACATTATATAACCATGTCGACTGACTTTGATAGGTGGATAGAAAGGGACAAGCGCCTTGGGCTTAAAAATGGCAATCTATGAGAGTTTGTGAAACAACAACAAAACCTAGTGAGAGAAGAGTGTCAACAGAGAGGAGAGGAAGAAAGAGAGAGAGACTGGAAATAGAGAGAATAAGAGCACACCTTGAGATCACCAAGCTCACCCAACAGAAAGATGGAGGGCCCAAGAATGACAATGGGGTCAGGGCCAAATGACCCAAGCTGCTGAAATCTGTTGAACAGAAAGACGACATGGATGCATTTTTGGCGAAGTATGAACCCACAGAAAAGAGCCTACAAGTCTATGCAGGCATGATGGCAGAAGATGCCATGGACACTATGACAAGTTAAATGTGGCCTTGCTGAAACACTATGAACGTACCGAGGAAGGGTTTTGCCAGAAGTTCACAGAACTGTATTTCAGTTTGGGGCACATCTACAGTAATATTTCACAAGGTGGACTGACATGACCAAGTGTGAAAATAGTTTTTAAGGACTGACAGATCTACTGATATGTAAACAGTTCATTCTCATGTGCTCCACTGACATGTAACTGTTCCTAAAAGAGATAGTACCAAAAGACGTGGACGAGATGATCAAGCTGGCAGAATAATTTCTGGAAGCCCATGGAGGGAGTATATCTGGCAAGTCCAAGAATATACAATCAAAGTGACAAGAAGTCAAGAGAGAAAAGGTGCTATGCTTGTTATAAAATAGGGCATATTGCGAGAGAGTACAAGTCTGTTACCAACAGGCAACAAGAAAATCTTAACATAAAGCAACTGTTTCTACCCACGAAGATGGTGCTGGCATTAAACAAGAAAATAGTGACTGTCACCATGGATGCTGCTGTCAGCAGAAACAAAATGAAGACAAGGTACATTTGTGTGTGCTGATTGATGACACAGTGAGAAAGTTTCCCATAGCAAGAATAAAGGTCGACACTCAATACTACATGGGAGACCTTGAGACCATGTGTATGAAGGTACCCATCTATGATTTGGTAATTGGCAATATACCAGGCAGTATAAATTTGGAGGAATCAGACAGAAAGGAGACTGATGAGGCATCTGCAGTCACCACAACAGCTCAAGAAAAGAAACATAAGCAAGACACCAGGCCCCTGCCAGTCTCGAAAGGTGAGATCCCGAATGTAGGTCTATGGGAACTGAAGGAAGCACAAAATAGACTATTCACTGCAGAAACTTTGAGACAGTATCAAGGAGAAAGTCGAGCACAAGATACAGTAGAAAGGGACTTACAAAATAGAGAACCATAAGGGAGTGCTGTACTGAATTTATTCAGGCAATTCTACTGGGGCAGTTAAATAAATCATAGTACCAACAGAATACTCGACTCAAGTGATGAAATTGGCTCATGAGTTAATTGTGGGAGGACACCTAGCAGCAAAGAAGATGGCAGACAGAATCACCAGCAACTTCCATTGGTCATGGGTCATCGGATATGTGACCAGGTTCTGCAGGTCATTTGTCAAAGGGTAGTATCTAGAGGGAAAGTAGCCAAAATTCCACTTGGTAAAATGCCTTTTACAGAAAAGCTATTCAGCAGAGTTGCTGTGGACTTGATGGGACCACTAGCATCTGTATCCAACAATGGGTATGTGTTGAGAGTAGTTGACTATGTGACATGTTACCCAGAAGCCATAGCACTGCCAAAGATAGAGAAGGAGAGTATAGCAGAAGCCTTCTTGGAAGTATTCTGCAGAGTGGTTTTCTGAGTGAAAGCAGGACCCAGTTTGCCTCAAAACTGGGGCAAGAGGTGTGCCAACGCATCAGCACTAGGAAGCTTTTTACCACCCAATATAACCCCAGATGTAATGGACTTTGTGAGAGAGTCAATGGATACTTAAAGGGCATGTTGTAATATGTTCAGTGATAAAGTACATACTTCAGATCTTCGTACATTTTTTGTTGTTTACTTATAAAACTGCAAGCATTTTCACTATTTCAAAAATATGCACTTTAGTTATAAAATGTACAATATATCTGATCCAACCCAAACAACATGGCTTCTCTCCATAATTAGCAAAAGTCTAACCATTGAATTTTATTGTATTTTTATGTAGAAATGTTATAAGCTTTATCAAGAATATCTTATTTAACTTTGTTTTAACTTTAACAATATGAATTAATGCGAGGAAATATTTAGACTTAGACTTTATGAACTAATTCGCTATCTATAAAATAAATAAAAAATGTATAATATTACTACGATTATTGGTGTTCTGCATGAACTTAAATTCATTTTCTACACACCGTTATAAGTTAACGTTACTATTGCATTTATATATCATAAGACATGCACTAAGTCTCGATGCTCATTGTTTACATGTAAAATAACACGCGTAGTGTTGATCTCAAAACAATCTCAATGTAGGTTTGATCCTAATGATCACACATTCAAGTGTTTATTGAAACATTTTATATGTAAGTTTACTGCATATTTTTGTTTCCCAACATTCCTCTTAATGTCTGTTGGAGCTCGAAATCAGAGGTGTGTAGATTTCAGAACTATCTTTTGTCATCCACAAGTCATTGCATACTAAGGATTTTGTTCAATACCAGAACTCATCAGTTGAGCTGGGCAATAAGAGACATAAATAGCATTTCATAGAATATTTATATGCTGTATATTACTTTAATATGCCAATGGTATTGCTCTTGTAGCTACCTGTAAGATTACGTTTACTCTTTAAAAAGTTTTTCAAGCTGCAGTAAAACCTCTTTGGCTTGTAGTCGTCGCTGGTGTTTAACAAGAGCGTTACTTTTTTGAATCTTAAAAAGAGAAAGTCTCGCCAGTGTCGCAACCTTTTGTTTTTAATGTCAGCATCAACAACTTTCCCATCCAGCTCTCTGACCTGTTGAGTATCTAGGTATCATCTTCGATAAACATCTAACTCTCTAAGACTTAAGTATCTAGGTGTCATCTTCGATAAACATCTAACTTTCTGGCCTATTAAGTATCTAGGTGTCATCTTCGATAAACATCTAACTTTCTGGCCTATTAAGTATCTAGGTGTCATCTTCGATAAACATCTAACTTTCTGGCCTATTAAGTATCTAGGTGTCATCTTCGATAAACATCTAACTTTCTGACCTGTTAAGTATCTAAATGTCATCTTCGATAAACATCTAACTTTCTGACCTGTTAAGTATCTAGGTGTCATCTTCAATAAACATCTAACTCTCTGACCTGTTAAGTATCTAACTCTCTAAGACTGTTGAGTATCTAGGTGTCATCTATGATAAACATCTAACTCTCTAAGACTGTTAAGTATCTAGATGTCATATTCGATAAACATCGAACTCTCTGACACTGTTAAATATCTAGAGTTCATCTTCGTTAAACATCTAATTCTGACACTGTTAAGTATTTAGGTGTCATCTTTGATAAACATCTAACTGGAAAGCTCAGATGATGGTTCTCAATCACAAAGTCATTCAATATCATAATCTCTTACGGTATCTAACAGGAACTTCAAGGGGTTTAAATCCACTTTTTCTTTTATACGCATATAAATAATTTGTCTAATCATGTTTGATATATAAAGGGTCCGGAATTCTTCTTATCCTTCCTTTTATACCCGTCTTCTAGTTTTGGAATAACATGTATTACGATATACGTTTCAACATTAAACTTCCTAGCCTTACAAAGAACTGTATGATAGTCACTTTTCCTCCTATGCTTTTACGTAGATCTGTATGATAGTCACCTTTCCTCCTATGCTTTTACGTAGATCTGTATGATAGTCACCTTTCCTCCTATGCTTTTACGAGGATCTGTATGATAGACACTTTTCCTCCTATGCTTTTACGTAGATCTGTATGATAGTCACCTTTCTTCCTATGCTTTTACGTGGATTTGTATGATAGTCACTTTTCCTCCTATGCTTTTACGTAGATCTGTGTGATAGTCACCGTTCCTCCTATGCTTTTACGTAGATCTGTATGATAGACACTTTTCCTTCTATGCTTTTACGTGGATTTGTATGATAGTCAGTTTTCTCCTATGCTTTTACATCTCCAAAAATGTCACGCTAAATACGTTCTCAGATGTTTTCTCTATCTCTCAAAATGTGGAATTTCCTGACATCTTCAATCAGAATGTTCATCCTCTGAGGAAACTTGCCATCAGTTGATGATCCTAATTATGTGGATCTTCCAATGCCAGATTTGTCCAGATAAATCTATATAGATAGCTGAATGATTTTTTTCCTTTCTATCTTTCTTCAGTTGTTCTTTCTTTGATACATAAATCAACTTAATTTCCAAATTACAACGTCATCAACACTCCTGTCTTCATGTATGTAGTGTTGCGTATCTGCTTGTTTGTTAATTTCCAGTATAAATTTTCTCCGAGAAACTTCAGCGATACAAGTCCTTTCTTGATTAACCCAGTTTATTCTTCCTCGATACAAACTTTTAATACACAGTAATTTCACAGTGAGTACGTACCTCGTGACTCTAAACTTAACAACTTTTATAACATACGCTCTAAATCACAGTGA
>NW_013668537.1:37336-46937 GCF_000517525.1 Limulus polyphemus | reverse complement strand
ACCCACTTTCTGAGACAACACTCCTCCAATTCCGACATTACTAGCATCACAATCCAGTATGCACGGCAGTGAGGGATCTGAAAGCTTTAAAAATGGAGCTGAGGCCAATATTTCTTTTAATGTCTTGAAAGCATGCTGGCAAGAAACTGTCCATTCAAACTTCTGGCCTTTTTTGGAGAAATCATGTAGTGGAGCAGCTATAGTTGCAAAGTCCTTCACAAACTTCCGGTAATAGGTACACAGACTCAAGAAACTTCTTAACTCTCCCACATTGTCTGGTGTTGGCCAATCACGCATGCTTTCACCTTGTCTGGATCAGTTCACAAACCATGCTCACTTACAATGTGACCCAAGTAAAGCACCTCTTTTTGGAACAAGTGGCATTTCTTGGGGTGGAGTTTAAGGTTTGCTGCTTTTACATGCTTGAACACTTCTTCTAGCCGGGAAATTTCCTCATCAAACGTTGTTGCAAACACGATGACATCATTCAGGTACACTAGGGCTATCCTCCATTATAGACCTTCCAGTACTCTTTCCATCAGCCTCTCAAATGTTGCTGGAGCATTGCTAAGCCCGAATGGCATCACACAGTATTGCCAGAGACCCTGGACATAATTAAATGCAGTCTTAGGTTTATCTGCTTCAGCCATTTTTACTTGATGGAAACCCTACATTAAGTCTAGAGTTGAAAATCACCTGGCTCCACTTAGGGCATCTAGAGTATCATCAAATCTTGGCAGTGGGTATGAGTTATTTTCTGTTATACTGTTAAGATCCCTGAAGTCTACACAGCAACATTGGGTCCCATTCTTCTTCTGGACTAACACGACGGGAGCTGATCAGGAACTATATGATTTCTCGACTATCCCTTCTCAATTAGGCCATCCATGACCTTCTCCATCTCTTGTCGCCTTGCTGGAGCTATTCTCCTGAGTGGGATCTTTATTGGACGGTGATTGCCTGTGTTTATTCTGTGCTCCATAAGGTCTATGCAGCCGAGGTCATAATCTCCTTTTGAAAAGACGTCTGCATAATTCGCCAAGAGATCTCTAGCCCAAAGAGCCAGTGATGATGACAACTGGACTATGCTATTCTTATAGAGATCAGTTAAATGTTCTAAAGGAGTGGATGTCCTTTCTTTATGGTCGTGTTTCTTGCCTTAACATTGACTGGCTCTACCTCCTGGCACATGCACAACAATGCCCCTTCCTTAAGTGTCTGCTCACATTTAGAAAAATTAGCCACTTTTATGGGTACTACTTGATGACCTGCCACAAGTGACCTTCCAATCTTCAAATCCACTGGCCTGGATGGGTCTTCCACTGCTTCAACAAGCATTGGGCTTCCTTGGGGATGTTCTTTTATCCTACCCCAAATTATCTTCTCTGACATGGGGGTAATGTAGTTGACTTAAGTGCCGTGACATGCAAATCAACAGAAGCAGCAACACTTACTAGAATTTGGCCTTTGTTGTTCCCAAACGTCATTTTATCAAAGTTAACTACACTCTTTTTCGGTAGTAAGTAGTCCAACCCTAATATGCCTTGGTCTTCAATGTCCGCCAAGTATACTTTGTGTCTGGCCTTTATGCCCATGAGCTCAATGATTTTGAGTTCCATACCTGAGTTCTAGAGTAGATACCAGTGCTCTATAGTTGTGCCTGTCGTCTGCTGACAACTGTCCAAGTATTTCCAGTGGTTGTCACTTCAAGCTCGTTGCCAGGTACACTGCTTTCTGCTCCTCTGTCCATCCATTCATTTCTGCCAGGAGCTCCAGTTGTGCTCTATATGCTTCCCACGGTGTCTTTCCATCGAATTCCTGTGACTTCCTTCGTACGAGATCACCCATATTGCTGACTCTCATATCTGGACTTCTGGTCTGCATTAGGGTTTAGCTGTGGAGTCTGGAAGAAGCTTCCTGTTGTCTAGGGTGGATTAGATCCATGGCTAATATATCCTCCTTGTGTAAAAGACAGTAAATCATCCTTTAATGCATTTAATTTGAAATTTACTAATATTTTCCATTTTACTTCTTGTTTTCTTTCTTGTTCTAGTCGCCACTTGTGCTGGTTTACTTGCCACTGCTGTAGTCTCTCTTCTTGTTCATTTTTTTTCTCCTTCAACCACTGCTGTAGTCTCACTTCTTGTTTATTCTCTCGTTCTTCTTGTTTCATTTCTTTTTCCTCCAACAACTGCTATAATCTCTCTTTTTTATTTTGCTGTTCGAGCTGCCACTGTTGCAGGTTTTCTTGCCACTGTTGTTGTCTCTCTTCTTGTTTCTTTTCTCGTTCTTCTTGTTTCTTTTGCTGTTCTTGTATTGCTGCCATCAAATCTGCTAACCTGTATTTTGATTTTCCACTTCTAGTTTCCATCTTCTTTTTTTTTCTTTTCCGTCCCACTTTCTGACACCAATTTGTTGTGTATCTGCTTGTTTGTTAATTTCCAGTATAAACGTAAGCGATACAAGTCCTTTCTTGATTAACCCAGTTTATTCTTTCTCGATACAAACTTTTAATACACAGTAATTTCACAGTGAGTACGTACCTCGTGACTCTAAACTTAACAACTTTTATAACACACGCTATAAATCACAGTAATTCACACACTTTACTTACGGTGCCTACTGTTCGCTTGACTCAATTATCTATCTGCCGCTGGGTTTTTTTTTTGCCAGGCTTATGTATACCAAAAATAGAGGGCATCTGGATCACACTCGAGCTGGCGGACAAATTCAAGATCCTTCGAGAAATTCCAGCGCGCATGCTTCCAGCGTCGCGTAACTTCCATAATAGTACTATTAATCCTCAGTCTCATTACATCTATTGGCCGAAGAGAGGGCGCAACCCCTAATGGCCCACCAGCCACTTGGATTGAATGAAAGGACAAAAAAAAACAAAAAACAATTCATGTTTCGAGCAGGTAATCTTTTATTATAAGTATTATAAAATCTTAGTTGCTTGTAATAATTACTAGTGTTGAAATATTGATAGAAAAATAGCATTTAGTTGATTAAATAAAGAAACATTAAATAAAATTAGGAAAATTATTTGTGTTAAATACAAAAATGTATTAGATAAATATAAAAGAATAACAATTAAGAAAATTTTGCTTGAAATTTCCGATAAATTTCCGTTTAAAAATCTTGGCACTATTTTAGTGCGTTTATTAACACCATTATCACACATAAATATAAAAGCTCTTATAAAAAGATCCCGGCATGGCCAGGTGGTTAGGACGCTCGACTCGCAATCTGCGGGTCGCGGGTTCGTATCCCCGTCACACCAAACATGCTCGCCCTTTCAGCCGTGGAGGCGCTATAACGTGGCGGTCAATCCCACTATTCATTGGTAAAAGAGTAGCCCAAGAGTTGGTTGTGGGTGGTGATGACTAGCTGCCTTCCCTCTAGTCTTAAACTGCTAAATTAGGGACTGCTAGCGCAGATAGTTCTTGAGTAGCTTTGCGCGAAATCCATAACAAACAAACTTATAAAGAGTAGGTAAACTTTAAAAATTAGTAGTTACAGTAGACTCTACGAGTAAACTTGATGGGTGGAGGTTGGAAGTTTTACTAGTTCAGATAACTTGGTTGGATTTTTATAGTATTATAAAAAAAATTTCTACTATACTACCAATACTAACTTATTAATTTCAGCTTTTACTACTATAATGCCAACATCTAGAGGTAAGGTTCCCTTACTTATCTTATTTCATTTTATATTTCTTTGGAGAGCAGCCGCCTTCCCACAACTGTCTGCAGGCAGTGAAAGGTGATATACGTATGGGACGTGGCGGGATTGAGCACCCACAACTGTCTGCAGGCAGTGAAAGATGATATACGTGTGGGACGTGGCGGGCTTGAGCACCCACATCTTGCTCTCTAGCTTATTCTTATTTTTCTGACGTATTTTATGTTTACTCTTTCTTCTTTTATAACATGCGAACGGAGGTTAAAACTGGAAGACAGTGTATCCGTACCGCTATGTGAGTCCTACTTCCGCAGTCACCTCATAATCCCAGGACACATATCCTACATTACTGCCTCTTCCTTGGTGATTTTTTTAATATACGCAGCGTTTTTCTTGTAGTACTTAAGGCTTGTTTAGATAATTAAAATATTTTCATCACAAGTTTTGTCTTGCTGTTTTAACACAGTTCTTCCCTGTGATGTTAAAATTTACTTAATTGTTGAACTAATGTTTTTACATTATATATATATACAATAAAAGAAATAGCTTCAAATTATTATCATATTAATTTTATTAGTTGTTAATAGGCGATAACAAAATACTAGCAGGAGAACGTAGCTACTCCGTCCCCATCCCTGAAATACGCAACACACGAGCGTGTGTGTCCCCTATTTACAGTACTTTTTAGCCAGAAATCTAAATTTGCAGCAGTTGCTACTTTTCATCCCCTATAAGGAGAAACGTGTCTTTCGGAATGAGTCAGTATTCACCCAACGATACTTGCGACTCGAGGAGAACGTGTTCAACTGTTCTGCTGGTCTATAAGATGTAAACATCCAATATATTACAATACACAGAGCAGCATTGTTGATCATTTTGTTCTCATTTCTCTACTCCTGTTTTTGTACTATGATTCCGACCGAACTTGTCGTGTTTGAGATTTAATAACTTTGCCAAGTTTCGTCGTATCTGAATATCTCTAACGTGTTACAGGTTTTTAAGATTTGGTTTAAAACAACCATCTTCAAAAAACAACTTTTTAATACACTGAAAAACCGATTATAATATCAACAACTTGACTTTTGGGTGTGATTAACGATCGACTTATTTTCTTCCTAATTTTGTGAATCGAAAACAAGGTAAGGTTGCACTTATTTTTTGCATATATGTAATTAAAAACCAATCAGAACGTTTGTCTTTAATCATATAGAGAAAGGTGAGGCTGTCCATTATCGTTTAGAGGTAATGAACGTAGTAATTAATACCAACGATAACGTTTGTCTTTAATCATATAGAGAAAAGGTGAGGCTGTCCATTATCGTTTAGAGGTAATGAACGTAGTAATTAATACCAACGATAACGTTTGTCTTTAATCATACAGAGAAAAGGTGAGGCTGTCTATTATCGTTTAGAGGTAATGAACATAGTAATTAATACCAACGATAACGTTTGTCTTTAATCATATAGAGAAAAGGTGAGGCCGTCTATTATCGTTTAGAGGTAATGAACGTAGTAATTAATACCAATGATAACGTTTGTCTTTAACTATATAGCGAAAACAAAGTGACACTGCACATTTTGGTGTATAGAGGTAATGAACGTAGTAATTAAAACCAGTGATAATGGTTTTCTTTAAGTTAGCTCTATCAGAATTGATTAAAACATTATATTAATTATTTGAATGATTAATCAATGTTATCTAAGTTGTGGTTGATTTTAATATCTTAGAAGCAGATAATTTATCAATATTCAAGTGTATTTATGGTCTTTAAGTAGCTGCTGAGAGGAAAATGTGAAGCTTTTCTCATAACGCTTTAAACTCTTAAATTATCTTTCCAATCTTGAATTTATTCATGAAGTAGTGCTCTATAATTGACATATTTATGAAGTAGTGCTCTATAATTGACATATTTATTTCACTCATTTCTTATTTTATTTAGATGTTAATCTGGCCATGTTTGAAATAATGTGTCATCCTGACGTTCACCAAGATTTTCTTGATATTTTTTTCTTGAAACCCAATAACGTTCTGTGGTGTTCTTGCTGCAAACTTCATATGTACTGCACTTTGTTTTGAGTTACCATAACGAACTAGGATGTGCAGTTACTTTTGGCATAGTATACACATTTAAAATACTGTAAATGTAGAATTTAAATCTTAGTTTATTTATGTACAATAGTTAATATCTGAAAAAATGTGTTAAGAGTTTGACTGATCAACAAAATTATATGCTTTCAGAGCGTTCCTTATGTCTGCTCTATACCCGGTGGGTTATCCGTTGGCTCTAAGATCTTCATACAGGGAATGGTACCCAGCAAGAACCCCGATAGGTAAGGCTATTTTACTATTTGACAATAAAGTACAATATTCAATATCGTTCATATCTTGACTTGAAATTCGAGCCAGCGATTTCGTGTATCCGGGATATGTTTTAGCCATCTGAGCTACTGGATTTGTTAAATTCCCTTCAAGTGTTAGTTTGCACTTTTGAATATTTGGTTTTCAGGATGAAGTGTTGACTCTCAGAAATCAGCTAAACTATGCTATTATTAAAACATAACTGTACAAAACTATGCTATTGTTAAAACACAACTGTACAAAACTATGCTATAATTAAAACACAACTGTACAAACTATGCTATTGTTAAAACACAACTGTACAAAACTATGCTATAATTAAAACACAACTGTACAAAAATATGCCATTATTAAAACACAACTGTACAAAACTATGCTATTATTAAAACACGACTGTACAAAACTATCGTATTATTAAAACACAACTGTACAAAACTATGCTATTATTAAAACACGACTGTACAAAACTATGCTATTGTTAAAACACAACTGTACAAAACTATGCTATTGTTAAAACACAACTGTACAAAAATATGCTATTATTAAAACACAACTGTACAAAACTATGCTATTATTAAAACACGACTGTACAAAACTATCGTATTATTAAAACACAACTGTACAAAACTGTTGTATTATTAAAGGACAACTGTACAAAACTATGCTATTATTAAAACACGACTGTACAAAACTATGCTATTATTAAAACACAACTGTACAAAACTATGCTATAATTAAAACACGACTGTACAAAACTATGCTATTATTAAAACAGAACTGTACAAAAATACACTATACTGCTTGATTAACTCTTCCACTGTCTCGTGTACAAATGAAAAACTCCGAGATACTTGTTTTAATATTTCATTTCTTATCTGAAATGGCATAACTTTAGAAGTCTGAAGGGTGGGACAAAATTCCAAACTCGCATATGGTAAAACGTGGCTAAAATAAAGGTTATATAGTATGTCCAGTATGTGTGACCATGGCAGTATACGTGACTAAAATAAAGATTATATAGTATGTCCAGTATGTGACCATGGCAGTATACGTGGCTAAAATAAAGGTTATATAGTATGTCCAGTATGTGTGACCATGGCAGTATACGTGACTAAAATAAAGGTATATAACCTTTATTTTAGTCACGTATACTGCCATGGTCACATACTGGACATACTATATAAGTATGTCCAGTATGTGTGACCATGGCAATGCAATAGTTAAGAACAATTCATAACAGATGAAACAAGTGGAAAACATTGTCTTTGGAGTTGCTTGGAAAGAACCTGTATACGAGTCAGATAGATAGCTGACTCACAATTTTGATTTTATAACTTCTTCTTCATCAGAATGGAAGTAACAAGTTTCAGTCCCTCCAAGTAGCATCTGGAAAACACAAGGCTCACGTTCATTATTTCTTTTTCCTATTATATTTAGGGGCGGCGGCGGTAAAGGGGGTTGCTGGGGGGGGGGGGGCGAAGCTACCCAAAATTTACCTTAGACTTCCTGTAGCCTCGCACTCAACGAACAATGCTTATTCATAAAGCTGGTCGGTTCACTTGCTAAATACTATAGTATAATGGGTCACAAGATGTAGCGTATTGGCCCTGAGCCTGAGTGTATCTGTGCACTACAACACAGTTCTTATAAACTGAGAGAATCTTTTGATTATATATTACTTTTTGGTTTCCATTTTTCCATAGAAATTCTAATCTACATAATATCGTCCAAAAACAAACAACTAAAATGTATGTATTCTATATCGTCATTTTTCAGTACAGTTTGATAAGAATTGATCATTCAAGCCTACGTTTTTATGAAAATCAACATAGTCCATCCATTTGGCAAGAATTATTGTTTACAAATACCATATTTATTACATCATTGCGTGTACTAGGAAGCAGCGCCCTTAATGGTGAAAAGTTTAAATATGAGATCAAACGAGTTCTGTTGTTGAAGGGTTTTGTCTATGTAATTAAGCCCTTAAACAGTTTGTCTTCACTTTCTCGATAAAATTATTAGTATGTGTCCATATATTGGAAATTACTACCATATTGTACTTAGAATAAACTAAAATACTTCAAACTACTATTTTTATTTTCAGATTAAGATTTTTTCTGCTTAATACTGAGTTTTGTTAGGACTAATTAACTTAAGAATGATATTATGTAAAGGGTGAAACTCTTGACTTAGGAATGATAATATGTGTTCTAAAGCTTTTGACTTAGAAAGGATATCATATAAACTATTTTAGGCACAAAGTTCACAACGGACTATTTGTGTTGTGCGTTGTGCCCATCACGAGTATCGAAACCTGTTTTTAGCAGTGGGGAAGGCTTGTGTAAAGAATATAGCTCTTGAATTAGGAATGATATTTGTAAAGAGTCTAAAGCTTTGAACAAAGCAGCACGTCTTTAGAAAATACTAAAATTGTTTTAGATATTTTAAATGATGTTAATGAATGTTATATAAACATAACGAAGTGTAAGCTATTCTAAACATCTCAATGTCACCCTATAGGAATCGCAGTGACAAAACATGTGAGAAACATGCGAGTTATTTGATGAATGGGAAGAAGAGTATGGCTATTGTTAGTAACAAATTACACCAACAATATCTGCTCATAATCCTATGTATTATACTGATTTTCAAGCGTACGCAACATTAAAGAACAGTTACGTATGAAATTCCTTTCAGAGAAAAACGGCTGCTGTAGACAGCATCTTGAATGTCATGGCCTACTGCCAGAGAACCAACACCCACTTACTCCTTGACCTTGTCCACGGGGATTCAGCATTGCAGTAACATAAGATGGCGCATGCTTGGCACACATCCAAGGAAGGATTAACAGCGATCAGTCATGATGGTCTTCTACTCTTGTTTTACTAGCATATTGTGTAATGCGGTAAACTGTACAGTTTTACAACATTAACAAACTAATATACAATCTCACTCAATTGTATTTTGTTCATATCATCATAAGCTTTCGGTGTTAGCTACTTTAAATAGTAGTAATAGTTTTATTTTGTTAAAGTATACCGTTTTCAGGTGCGCTGATTTCTCATAGAAAAGAGAGATAACAGGAGGTACGGTAGAAAATATAATGCAGGAGTCTTAATATGAATTTTTAATTTAATTGAAGAGAAAAGCTGAACACAAATGTATAGCAAAGTACAAATACAAGTACATATACAAACACACGCGCGTACATACACACATCTATCTTACATCGGGATCAGCTCGCCCAAGTGCACTTAATCATTCTGCAAGCAAAAACAAGGGTCACAGCCTCCAGGTATCCCTGAACCTGTTGTACGTGACTCACAGCACTAGACAATGCACTAATACAAACTAGCGAATTCTCCAACAACACTTCATGGGAAAGTAATCAGCAATATCATAAGGGCTTAAGTCACGATAAGGTGTGACTAGCCAAGAATAAGATTAAGAAAACTAATTAACTGACGTCGAATACAATGCGTGCACTGAAAATACGAAAATATTGTTACGACAGCGGAAGTCACCGTGTACCCTGGTAACACGTAATGAGTTCTAGAA
>NW_013668537.1:34739-37035 GCF_000517525.1 Limulus polyphemus | reverse complement strand
GCAAGCGCAGTAGTAAGTAAAGTGCGTGAATCGTTCGTTGTAAATTATAGCGTGTGTTTAAGTTAATATGACTGTGGAAATGAAGTGTATTGCAAAGTTGAATTGTGCAAGTGATAAGACATCATACAACAACGACCTGATTTCTTATTTTCCCGGACCTCCAAATGTTTTGAACTCAGTTGAATTTCAAATGCTAGTTTCAGAACTAGAAAGCATGAGAAATGAAAACTTTGAACAGCATTTTGCAACATCTGAAAAACATGTTTTCTTATAGCAAAGCCACAACAGGCTATCTGCTGTGTCCACCGAGGGGAATCGAACCCCTGATTATAGTGTTATAAATCCGAAGACTTACCGCTGTTCCACAGCTGTCTGAAAAACAGAGGACATCATTGGCAGTAAAATAAATAAACTATTTTGCTCATTCAATCCTGGTTTGGATCTTTTAATCATTGTATTTAAAAATTGTGTTGATTAAAAGATCCAAACCAAGATTTAAACGACGGTGTTGGTGTTATACTTATTCAAAACCCCGCTCTAGAAAGGTATCCTGTAAAGGAGCGTGCTGAAACCCGGAACATCGCGGAACGCTTTATTGTACAAAATTAAAATCTGAATTCATGGTAAGTGATAAATTCATATGTTTACAAAACATTTATCACGTAACAAGCAATAAACGTCATAGCGAAATTCCTAAAAAAAAAAGCTCGAAACAGATTCTGTTATCGAACTAAATATTTCATTTTATTCAGGTAGAAAAGTATGTATAAAACTTTGGTCCGATTAACGTAAACGTTAGCATTAAACCCAACTAAGTAGAAAGAAAGAGTTTCAAAGTTAATACATAATTACAAAGTAATAGTACTGGCATAGTTCTTTTGAACACTTCGGTGGTTAAAGCACGTTAATATTTCACGTGACTACGAACAGCGTAAAAAGCCCGGAACAGACACGTCTACCCAAAACAGCGTATTGTTGTTAGGTGTATTTATAATATTCCAGGTATTTGTTAGCTAGAGAAATCAGCGAATTTTTAATGATTTAATGTGATATTAAGTTCATGTTAGCCCCATAAATATCTAGAACAAAGATGGATTCTAAATATAACTGTCCATGAAGCAAGCATCAAGTTAATTTGGAGTAAGTTGAGATAGAGTCTTATTAGAGTTAAGATACAAATAATTGAAATAAATGTTATCGCAGTACTTTGTATTAGTAAGTTGATATTTACGTAGGCCTAAATATTCTAAAACAGTTTATAAGTGCCTGTAGAAAGAAATAACCTGATTTCATCTCATTCAGTGGACCGGCCGTTGAATTATTTTGTTCTGATAACTTGATAGAACCCATCAAAGCGAAACAACAACATCACAATAGTATACAATTCTAGGAATATGCTCTATATTTATTCTGCCTTACTGAAAGCACATTCTTATTCATATATAAAAGTATATGTAAAACATTTAATTTGTTGGGTCTAATTGCTCTAGTGTAACATTGATCACAAGTACATTATCGGGTGAAAAAGGAAGAACATTCTACTATATGAAATACAACATATTATCTCTTAGTTGTTTTTTACATGCTGCTGAGTTAACTTGCTGCTTATATTTAAAACGTGGAACACCCACCTAGGTTTTCAGCACCCGGGGGCAAAGACACTTTTGCCCCCTCTGAAATGTTTTGATTATTTGTTTTGTGACTCATTACCGACTTAATGACAACAACATAAGTAATTAATTACCGCTTTACACAGGCCTAAAATAAAGTCACAATATAACATCTCACGATATCACAACTGTAAACCTGGAACTAATAAAGTGTTACGTCTCCGTTCGTTTGTAAATTTCCGGTATAAATTCTTTCCAAGGAACTTCGGCGATATAAGTCCTTTCTTAAATAAAACTAGTTTATTCTTTCTCGATACAACTTTGCAATACACAGAATTTCCACAGTCACTTTAACTTAACCACAATTATAAACACACGCTATAATTCACAGCGATTCACACACTTTACTTACGGTGCCTACTATTCGCTTGACTCAATTATCTATCTCTATATCTATCTATCTATGCAATTCTATCTTCCCCTCTCGCTGGCTTTCTTTGCCAAACTTATATACTAGAAAAAAAGAGGGCGCCTCCAATAAACTAGAGTTGCCATAAAAATTCATAATCCTTCTAAAAACTCCAGCGTGCATGCTCCCAGCGCCGCGTGACTTCCGCTGTCGTAACACTGCCCCTTCCTTAGTATTGTTCATCCCGAACAATAGTCACTTACATTAAAACATAAAT
>NW_013668537.1:32315-34481 GCF_000517525.1 Limulus polyphemus | reverse complement strand
CTGGTCTCTGTCTCATTGGCTTCTGCTTCAAGTGGGGTTTATCTGCTCCATCAGGAAATGTTCCGTTATCGTTAACAGTCACATCAGTGGAAGTAACTTCAATAACGGCTTCATTGCGTACCTTCTCAAAACCGGGTAGAGTTTCTTCTTCGACAGTAGTTTTTTCAGGTGACACGTCTTCAGCAGCATCATTTGTTCCATTGTTCCCTTCATTCCAACTGAGATGTCCTGGACCATGATAATGCCAAAGCCTGTTGGCATGTGCCACCTTCGGCTAACCTTGCCGACCACATTTTATTCGGAAAGTCATGTCTGAGACACGATCCACTATGTCATATGGGCCCACCCATGGAGAAGACAACTTAGGAGACTTCCCTTTGGTTTTCCTGGGATTACACAACCACACCTTGTCTCCTGGTACAAAGCTGACTTCAATAGATCTCTTATCATAACAGAGCTTCATGGAATCAACAGACGTTTTCAAGTCTGAACGCATTTGATGGTGAATATCATCCATCCTTTCAGATAACACTTTCACGAACTCTGGCACATTTTCAGGTAACTCATCGTAAGGTGGGCATCCTGTTATCAGGTCCATTGGCAACTGAAGTTCCCGACCGAACATCAGCTTTGCTGGAGAGTATCCAGTGGCTTCATGCTCTGCTGTTCTATAGGCCATTAACAGCGGAGGGAGTAAGACATCCCAGTCATCTTTTGGCTATTACAAAACTTTGCCAATTCCTGTCCCAGTGTCCAATTGTACTTTTCTACCATCCCATAGGACTGTGGGTGAAGTGGCGTTGTCCTGGTCTTTCGTAAGCCAAACAACTTGCAGCATTCATGGAACACAGCTGATTCAAAGTTATGGCCTTGATCTGAATGCAGTTCGTGTAGCATACCAAACCTGAAGAAAAAATCACTAATAGCCGAAGCTACAATTGTAGCTTCCTGATTTGGTATTGCATATGCCTCAGGCCACTTGGTGAAATAATCCATCACCACACAGATGTACTTGTTTCCAGCACGTGTTTGAGGCAAAGGACCAGCAATGTCAATGGCTACTCTTTCCATTGGTGCACCAACTTGATATAACTTCATTGTAGCATATCCCTTATGCTTGGGTCCCCTTTTAACACAAAATGTACTATAGGTCCTGCACCATTCTTCCACATCTTGCCTCATACCTATCCAGTAAAATCTCTGCCGTAGGTGACTCAGTGCCTTATTAACTCCAAGATGTCCTCCTGGTGAACTATCATGGGATTGATGCAGCACAACTTCGCGTAACCTTCTCTGTATAACTATTTGCCAAGTCGTAACTTTCTCATCTCCGGACAAAAATACCATCTTCAAGCTTCAACTCCTCCCATTGTACCAAATAGGTTTTTGTCACAGGGCTTAAGCTAGACACCTTCTCCCAAGCAGGGCGCAACACACCTGCTTGTAGAAAATCAATTATTGGATTCAAATCTTGGTCTTTCTCCTGCTCTGCTTTAATATCTATACCTGGTTCCACTTCACTATCATCGACTCCTTCAGTCATTTTGATTGCAGCTTTATGGCACATGGTTAGTTCAACCTCTTTTTTGCAGCAATGTCTGCAGTCATTTTTGCAGGGTCTTCGGCTCAGTCCATCAGCATTTCCATGAGATTTTCCTTCTTTATATTAATATCATAATTGTACTGGTCTATTTTTCCGATCCAACGTGCCAGTTGTCCCTCTGGGTTCTTTAATGATCTTAACCAGCGTAATGCAACATGGTCTGTCCTGATAAACCTAGCCCCATATAGGTAAGGATGGAAATATGTCAGACTCTTTACTATAGCAAGGGGTTCCCTTCGTGTTACACAGTAGTTTCTCTCTGGTCTACTCAGGACTGTACTGAAGTAGGCCCCCACATGTTCGTTTTCACCCACTTTCTGAGACAACACTCCTCCAATTCCGACATTACTAGCACCACAATCCAGTATCTACAGCAGTGAAGGATTTGGAAGTGGAGCTGATGCCAATTTCTCTTTCAATGTCGTGAAAGCAAGCTGGCAAGAAACTGTCCATTCGAACTTCTGGCCTTTTTTGGTCAAATCATGTAGTGGAGTGGCTATAGCTGCAAAGTTCGTCACAAACTTCCGGCAATAGGTACAGAGTTCCATAAAACTTCTTAACTC
>NW_013668537.1:30611-32294 GCF_000517525.1 Limulus polyphemus | reverse complement strand
TTTATTGGGCTGGAGTTTGAGGTTTGCTGCTTTCAAACGCTTGAATATTTCTTCTAGCCAGGACATTTCCTCATCAAACGTTGTTGCAAACACAATGATATCATCCAGGTACACTAGGGCTATCCTTCATTGTAGGCCTTCCAGTACTTTTTCCATCAGCCTCTCAAATGTTGCTGGAGCATTGCTAAGCCCGAATCACACAGTACTGCCAGAGACCCTGGACATAACTAAATGCAGTCTTAGGTTTATCTGCTTCAGCTATTTTCACTTGATGGTAACCCAACTTTCAATCCAGAGTTGAAAACCACTGGCTCCACTTAGGGCATCAAGAGTATCATCATTTCTTGGCAGCGGGTATCAGTCCTTTTCAGTTATACTGTTAAGAGCCCTGAAGTTCACATAACAACGTTGTGTCCCATCTTTCTTCTGGACTAACACGACGGGAGCTGACCAGGGACTATCCCTTCCTTAAATAGACCATCCATAACCTTCTCCATCTCTTATCGCTTTGTCAGAGTTATTCTCCTCGGAGAGATCTTTATTGGACGGTGATTGCCTGTGTTTATTTTGTGCTCCACGAGGTCTGTGCAGCCGAGGTCATGATCTCCTTTTGAAAAGACTTCTGCATAATTCGCTAAGAGTTCTCTAACCTGAAGAGCCTGTGATTATGACAAATGGACTATGCTATTCTTATAGAGGTCAGTTAAATGTTCTGAGAGAGGATTTCGTTTCTTTATGGTCGTATTTCTTGCCTTAACATTGACTGGCTCTACCTCCTGGCACACACACAACAATTCCCCTTCCTTAAGGGTACTGTTATGGGTACTACTTGATGACCTGCCACAAGTGACCTTCCAATCTTCACATCTGCTGGCCTGGATGGGTCTTCCACTACTTCCACAAGCATCAAGCTTCCTTGGGGATGTTCTTTTATTGTACCCCAAATTATCTTCTCTGACATAGGGGGTATTGTAGTTGACTTAAGTGCTATGACATACAAAACAACAGATGCAGGAACATTTTATTTCGTCATTTTATTGAAAAGTTAACTACACACTTCCTCGGTATTAAATAGTCCAACCCTAATATGCATTAGTCTTCAATGTCAGCCAAGTATACTTCCTGTCTGTTCTTCATGCCCATGAGCTCAATAGTTACCCACACTGGTCCCCACAACCTTGCATAATGTCCTGTCACACCACAGATCCTCTGTACATCTGTTGGTACTCCTTTGTGATCCAGCACCTTGATACTCACAAGGGTTTGCTGAGACGAAGAATTAATGACAAAGTTGCATCTTTGGCTATCCAGCTTTCCTGTCATGTAGACACTATGTGTGCTTGCCATTTTACACGTAACTGTTGGGACTTTCATAATGGGGGTTGGTGGGCGTCCCTCAGCACCAACCACTACTGGTTTCCAGAAGCTGACTTATTGGTGGTATTCTTCTTACACTGGCTCCTCATATGTCCTTGATCTCCACAGTTCCAACAACCTTTCTGGGTAGCAGCCTTTCCTGCTGTGGCATCTTCCCTGTGTTGAAGTTTCCAGCATTGAGCTTTCATGTGTCCATGTTTGTCATAGTGCCAACATAGTCCCTCAAACCTCTCTGAAAGCATACCTTTTCTGACCTTGAATCCTTATGACTGTACCAACCTTGGTACCTCTGTGCTGGACTTAACG
>NW_013668537.1:29467-30484 GCF_000517525.1 Limulus polyphemus | reverse complement strand
TCCTGTGCCAGCTCTTGCAGGCTCTCCCCTTTAGCATGGACTCTTGTCCTAAACCTAGCCCTGTAGACTTCTAAATGATTTTGAGATCCATACCTGAGTTCTAGAGCAGCTACCAGTGCTTTATAGTTGTGGCTGTCGTCTGCTGACAACTGTCCAAGTATTTCTAGTGGTTGTCCCTTCAAGCTTGTTGCCAGTTACACTGTTTTGTGCTCCTCTGTCCATCCATTCATTTCTGCCAGGAGCTCAAATTGTGCTATATATGCTTCCCATGGTGCCTTCCCATCGAATACCTGTGGCTTCCTTCATACTAGATCACCTTTATTGCTGACACTCGTGTCTGGAATATGCAGGGTTTAGCTGCAAGGTCTGGAAGGGGCTTCCTGTTGTCTGCGGCTGATTAGGCTAATATATCCTCCTTGTGTAAAAGACAGTAAATCATCCTTTAATGTATTTAATTCACTTTGAAATTTACTAAGCTTTTCCATTTGTACTTCTTGTTTCCTTTCTTGTTCCAGTTGCTACAGCTGTAGTCTTCTTCTTCTTGTTCATTTTCTTTCTTCTCCAACTACTGCTGTAGTCTCTGTTCTTGTTTATTTTCTCATTCTTCTTGTTTCTTTTCTTTTTCCTCCAACAACTGCTGTAATCTCTCCTCTTGTTTATTTTCTTTTTCCTCCAACAACTGCTGTAATCTCTCTTCTTGTTTCTTTTCTAGTTCTTCCTATTTCTTTTCTTGTTTATTTTGCTCGTTCTTCTTGCTCCTTTTGCTGATCTTGTATTGCTGCCATCAAATCTGCTAAGCTGTAGTTTGATTTGCCACTTCTCGTTTCCATCTTCTTTTTTTTTTGTCCCACACCAATTTGTTACGTCTCTGTTTGTTTGTTAATTTCCGGTATAAATTCTTCCCGAGGAACTTCAGCGATACAAGTTCTTTTCTAAATAAAACTAGTTCATTCTTTCTGAATACAACTTTGCAATACACAGAATTTCCACGGTCACTTTAACTTAAACACGCACTAT
>NW_013668537.1:23088-29457 GCF_000517525.1 Limulus polyphemus | reverse complement strand
CTTAATTAATTGTCTCTATATCTCTCTATCTGCAATTAAAGCTCCGCTTTATTTGCCTGGCTTATATACTAAAATAGAGGGCGTTTAAAAAGACTAGAGTTGCCAGGAACAGTCATGATCCATCTGGAAACTCCAGCGCACGTGCTTCCAGCATCACGTGACTACCGCTGTCGTAACAATATATTTATGCATTTTATACCATTACACATGGCGTAGATAGCCTAACTGCTTTACGCCACTGAGCCCTAACCAAACAAACCATTACATATACGTGCAAATATCGTGGTGGTACATGCATGTGTTTGGTGTTAAAGTCGAGTCCGTTTTAATGTAAATGAATGATTTTTTGGTGAATATCGATAAAATATCCATAATATGCACTTCATATCGACAAAATCATTACACAAATCTTCATATTGACTTGTTGGGAGGTAGGGCATAAAGGGCTACCAAAATCACCACTTACTGTTTTCCTCTTTCAACACTTTAGTGTTCATTAGATTTCAGGGCCAAAATCGGTTGTCTCTGCCGTACAATCCCCCTTTGTCCCCGTGGGAGCTCAGCTGTCAGTTTAAGACTTATAACGCTAAGGTCCAGGATGCCATTCCTCACGGTGTACAGAGAAAAGATAGTCCACTATGTGGCTTTGCGTTAAAACAAACAAATTCATTTCTACGACAGGGCTTGAACAGAAAAGCTAACCCAATTTCATTTTCTAGGTTTGCAATCAACTTACTGCGGGGCAATGACCCCGAATATTCGGACATCTACCTTCACTTCAATCCGAGATTTCAGGAGCCCTTTATTGTGGTACGAAACGCACGTGCCGGAGAGTGGGGTAAGGAGGAGACATTTGGCGACTCCCCTTTCCGTCCCGCAACGCCTTTCTTGGTGGTCATCAGTGCCCAGTCAGATGGATATGAAGTAAGAAATGTTTCCAACTTAATAAAACTTGCACGTCATATGCTAAAAAGTTGAAACGATTCTGTAAGAACTGATTCTACCTTGAAGACTGTTCAACTATCTGAACTTGCTTAAGACTAATAAAATGTGTATTTTATTAACAAAACCATAACTTTATTCGAAAAACTTAACAGATATAATAAAAGTGAAAGAACAAATTAATTGGGTTAATAGCATATTGTTGTTATGCTTCTATATATAACAAATTGTTAAATCAAAATACCTGGCCTTTAACTTATACAGATTTGAAAATGAAATATTTTTCCATGTCATTTTTTATGGTACATGAGTTTGTATGAAATAAACACTGACACTGAGTTACACGCCTATTATAAAGAGTATATTCCGTATTATAGTAAGTCAAAATGTATTTTAATGTTTTAATTTTGTTTCCTCCTCAATTAAATAACCGCAATATCCAATTGTTACTTGCACCTTAATCAGAAACAAACTGTAACGATACCTATTATGTAGTAAAAAGGTTTTTGACTCAAACCTAATAGTAGAAATTACCTTTTTCATTTCTATATATAGAAGCGCGATTAAGTTTTGTAGAAGCGTATTATTATTATTATTATGTCTATACACAATGGTTTCAATTGAAACATCCATTAATTAAAACATAGAAAATGTTTTGAAATAATTGATTTAATATATTAATTAATGTATACCATTGATTCTCCTGGTTTCTTGTATTTGTAGATTGAAGTTGACGGTAGCAAGTTCATTGATTTCAACCATCGGGACGGACTACCTCTCACCAACGTCACTCACCTATCATTCACCGGTGACGTCATCATACACAATATTCAGATCCCCGTGGAAACGCTAGTAAGGACTTTTTAAATCAGAGCTCTGTTCAAGGCTTTTGCAATTTAATATATGTATAACGTGAAACACAGATAGCCCATTATGTATTTTTTTTGCTTAACAACAGATAAACCCCTCGTAAAACGTAAATTGTCGACACTGTGAAGGGGCGTGTCATACATTCTGGCACACGTTCGGTAAAACTGTTGGATGGTAATTTTCAAACGATTTCTTTTACCACGAAATATAGGTACTTCTCCACATGTTAAACGTGAAGAGATTTTTGTGACTTGGATATTATTTATTCTTTCCTGTATTTATCAATAGCCGAAGCACCTCCGTTGCTCCATACCTGGGAAGACGAAGATAGGGGATATATTTTTCATCCGTGGAAAAATCCCAAGTAATGGAGAAGGGTAAGTAGCCCAGTCAGTATAAGAGAAACAATACAACTGAACACTTACGATTATTAGGAAAAAACAACAACATTTAGATCTTAAGTTTTTATCTTTAAAAATTTGATCTTTTGCCTGTATTATAGTATTTACATCCAGGAATTTAAGTCCAATTGTTTAGTTAGAGCCCGCAAAACTGAGACAGAGGACAAGAGACAAGCTGATATATAAGTAATTCAAGAAGAAAAACAAATTACAGTGATTTAAAGATAAGAAGAACCAGTCGGTTAAGGCTTAGAACAATACAGGCGATGGAGTAACGTTAAATTTTAACGACTTTAAAGAAAGTTACAGGTAGATGTAACACATACTGATTGGCTATAAGTGTCGGAGAAATTCACCAAGCTTTATTCATCCTTTCTGATTAGATGCTGAAATTATCCAAAATTATCGCCAATAACATCAAGGGCATTCCGATCTTAGCATTATCATGCATGCTATAAAGCTAAAAATACACGAGAAGCTGCTTTCACAATTAATACCCCCAACGCATCTGAGCAAACAACATAAAAAAATAACCCAAATAAGCCACCCATGAGGTGGCCTTTCTACCAGACGATGTGAAATGGTGTGGAAGTTTAGGATTTTGGCTCACATTCTACACAGAAAATAACCTATTACAAATTTTAACACACACATGTCTACTATGTTATAAAGGCTGAGTCCTAGAGTGCAAGTACTATAGATACATAGCAATATGGATAACTTTAAAGGAAATACTGATCCATGTTTAAAACCATCAAAAGTCAATGATGAAAACTTGGATGAAAGTATGCCAAGTGTCTAGAACTAGAACTAACGATTTTAGTCTATTTTATTGAAACAAATCGCATAAATCAATAGTACTTATAAGATATTTTGTTCAGTATATCACAGTTTGGGAATTCCAAGAGCTTTTATAACTTCACTACAGCCGAATTAATATTCTAAGTTGTTTTTATTTCTTTCAACTAATATCGATTCTTATTTTTAATAAAATTACGTTTAATTGAACTTTGATTTCTTTAATCGAGTCAGCTTTTCAGCAGTAAAAGCTTAGTATCTTGTTAAAATGTTCCTCGAAATTGTAGGTTTGTACTTCGTCCAGAGATGGCGCTAGTGTGGAATTGGGGGACTATAGCCACCCCAAAACTTGCCTTAATCATCCTAACTAGTACGTCCAACACGCTTGTGTTCAATATATCTTTAAAGCAGAGTTCCCACCTGGAAAAGGGTGGCTCCGGACACGATTTCGCCTCATTCCAAACATTTCTTGAACTTACAGATATTATGACATTGTAACAAATATTTCAGAATAATACTTGTTCTTGTGACAGGTTTGCTGTTAATATTCAATGTGGATCCGGAAAGGCCGACGACATTATTTTCCACTTGAATCCCCGCTTTACAGAAGGCTTGATAGTTTGTAATACTTTATGTGACGACACATGGGCGGACGAACAGCGCGAAGCAAAAATGCCCTTTACCGCAGAAAAAGCTTTTGAATTATTCATTTGTGTGGGTAAAGATGGATTTCATACTTGGGTGAACGGGAAGCATCTTTCGAAATTTGATCACCGACTGGAAATGAAAAAAGCATGCACTTTATACATTGAAGGAGATGTCAACGTGAAAGATGTGTGGATTAACAGTGCACCGGTAAGAACATTTATCATAAATAAAACGTAAAAAGGTTTAGATCTTAGCTTCAAAATTAAACAAGGAAGTCCCTATTTCGTAAAAACTGATGTAGTTTTTCAAATTTAACGTACAAGAAACTAAGCTAAATTTATTTATTAATATTATAAATTACTTTTTATTATAGGATGTAACCTCTAGTATGAAAAAACCTTACTTGAGTTCCTGAAATCACGATTTATCGCAGTTCTTTAGCTAGTTGGGTTACTACACAAAATCAAGATATAACAATTCAACGAACATTTTTAAACATTTTAAACATTTTCAGTAAAAAAAAAGATTTTTTAGCGTTAATTTATTTTAACTCTTCTTTTAAGTAAGTAGTTGTGTATTTATAGGCTTCTTAAAAAATATAAAATATCATCATACAAAATGTATTAAAGTAAGCAGTTGACATCATCATGACCCAAACCACGGAACAGTGATTTACATTTTGACACCGTTATCCAAACTGCAGAACAGTGACGGTACTTGTGTACTTGAGAATGATCGCTCCAGTGATCGAAACGTCGTACCTGTTCTAAAAACAAGTCTTACTTAATGTAGAAGCTGTAACTTGTAATAAAAGTGATCGAAAGTGTGTTATTTTTAATAATCACTTTGTAATATAAATATACAAGAAATTAGCTATGTATCCCCCTAAAATTGTTGTTACCATAACAATGTTATTTTCTTAGATCCATCTACCTCCTGATTTTGGGGATGATACACCACGTGATCTTCAAACTAGTCCTTTCCAGCGATTTGTTCTTCCGGTATGTTCTTCTGAGATATGAAATCACACACGTGAATATGTTCTTTAAAATAGATAAACAGAGTAAGGGGTATTTAAAAACTAAGAAAAAACAGGGAAGCAGACAAAAAAAAATTAAACGGGCAAAAAATAAAAAAATAGTGTACATTAATATTTTGGATGAAAACCAGATAATTTGTGTGAATTCGGGTGCCGCTCCCTAGTGGTGGAGTTTAAAAATAAAATTGTTTTAATGAAGTAAATCGTCCTGATTTTGGTAGTAAGAAATTAACTCTTTATGTAATCTATAATTTGGTATTATTTGCTTCATTTAGCAGTCTTTAATACAAAGCTACTTGTTTAGACTGGTCCTGTTGCTTCCCGCATCCCTTATGGACTTGTTCCTGGCTCCGTCGTGGTTGTATCTGGATTTTGTGACAAAGACCCTTCTCGGTAACTATTGATTTCCTTTTATCACGTGATTTTTCAAGTAAAACGGGACTAATAAATATAATAAACCATTAAAACCACAATTATTTACTATTACACAAACAAACAAATATTTTACTACATCTTCGAGCCATCGTTGTGGTTTAAATAGTGTATTAATTTTATTAATTAAGTATCACAAGATGCATGTGTGAACCAACTGAAAAGAGATTGACTAAAATTATTCAAATAACAATAAGTTTAGTAGTAGTTTTTATTTCCGTTTGTTTTTGCTTTGAAATTTTAAATTCTGTAGATAGTTTTGAAAATTGTTATACTTATTGTATCAAATACATTGTGTTGTAAACCAACACAAACAACGTGTTCCCGAAATACAGACGCGTCTGAATTATACAACTGGTATATTGAATCAAAACCTAAAAAAAAAAAAAATCATTTTACGACAACGCCGACATCTGTGTGAGGAGTTTCACTTTTTAGCCTGTTCCGAACGGTATAAATAAACTAATTAGTTGCATAAACAGTGTTGAATGTTTCTAAATCTGAGGAAATGTAATTAAAAAAAAAAAGAGAATTGCCTTAATCTTTAGTTAGTCAAATAGCAAAATAGGAATCAATATGCAGAGAACGTCTAGTGCTGTTTAAAGTCTTTAGAACGTTTTTATATATTTTTACCAAGAGGGCGCTATGTTTATATATGTTTAAGGCCTAAGTGCATTTTCATCTTAATATAGGGAAACATCTTTCTATTCGAATGAAGTGTGATCATATTTGGGATGGTGTAATTTATTATCGGTGAAGTAACAAGGAAAATGAGATATTATATATAATAATTACCCTTAAAACTGAATGACTCAAAACGTTTCACGTGTTAGAACTATTATTATACATTACAAATTTACACGTTTTTCATTTTAATTTTTAACGCATGTCATTAACAAGTTCATAATTCAAGACGACCCATGCATATTAAGCAGCGTTTCTATTCTTTACTAGTATAAAATCCATAATACAGAGCACAAAATGATCCATTTATATTAAGTTTTTTAGTACAAATAAGACAATTTTATTAAAGTTAACAGATAACTTTTCAAAAAAATTTTGTTTAAAAACCCAACATACAGTTGCGTCAGCGAGGTCACGTGACTAGTATCACGCCACTTCTTTCTCGAACCTTCGTGAATTGTCGGGAGACTATTAGATTGGGGGTAGTCTGGTATATATAAGATGGTCACAACGTGACGGGACAATGTGTTGGCAATGAGTAATTGAACTGCAGGC